>NC_091951.1:78735504-78990504 GCF_031021105.1 Erythrolamprus reginae
AGAGTTTAAAGCTACTGCGTCACAGGCAGACTCCCCAGGTTCAAATCCCAGTAAGGGTATGGCTAGCTGATAAGATATATATATATATATATATATATATATATATATATATATATATATATATATATATATATATGTAGATTGTTCTGAGTTCGGGTTTTGCCCTGTGTAATATTTTGCATGTTTATGCGACGTTTCGGTGAAATCACATTCACCATCATCAGGCTGAAGTTTCCAAGCTTCGTGCTGTTGTAAAATGGAATGTTTGCAACTGTCATTTCTTCCTAGTATATAGTGTGGGGGTGGAGATTTGGTTTGAATGTAGCAAATAGATTGGGTGATTATGTTTCAGTGATCTGATTGGTTGGTGTAATCATAATTATTAGAAGGATTGACATGGTGATTTTTATGAAGTGTTTTTTGTTTAAGGCTGGTTTCCAAATTTCCAAATTCCAAATTCAACATACAAAAGGAGGAAAGAGATGCACTTATCAATTTGAAGAAAGACAATCATATAATCATCCTCCCAGCCGACAAAGGAAACTCCACAATAGTGATGAATACAGCAGACTACAAAGAAAAAAAATGACAACTCTACTACAAAACCCAGCCTACAAACTCCTAAGCACAGATCCTACCACCTACCTAGAAAAAACTACCAAATGCAAAATCAAGGCCTCTCCCATCAGCGAAGAAATCCAGCAAAAAATCATCCCCAGAGAAAAATCTTCCATATGTCCAAAACTCTATGGCCTTCCAAAAATACACAAGGAAGGAATACCTCTCAGACCAATAGTCAGTTCTATAGGCTCCCCTCTACAAAACCTTGCCAAATTTTTAGCCAAATACCTTCAATCATATACAGAAACTATTACCTCATATGTTCAAAATTCATTCCACTTTATACAAATAATCAAAAAACAAAACCTACAACCCGATGACCTACTTGTGAATTTTGATGTCGTGTCCCTTTTCACACAAATACCTATTAAAGAAGCCTTGACAGCTATCCAGGACAAACACAAACCCCCCAAATATATCCTAGACCTTACCAACCACTGCCTGACCAATACATACTTCATCTATAATGAACAAAGATATAAACAGATAGAGGGAGCCCCCATGGGATCACCTCTCTCACCGGTCATCGCCAACCTCTATATGGAATATTTCGAAAATAATGCATTAGAGCAATCCAAATACAAACCTAAACTTTGGCTGAGATATGTTGATGATACCTTTGTAATTTGGCCACATGGTAAGGAAAAACTAGACAATTTCCTCACACATCTTAACAGCCTACACCCCAAAATACAGTTTACTATGGAAACAGAAATCAATGATCAACTTCCCTTTCTAGATGTACTGGTCTATAAAAAACCCAATGGCAGCCTAGGACACACTATCTACCAAAAGAAAACGCATACCAACCGTTATCTAAATGCACACTCACACCACCACCCCGCACAAATCATCTCAGTGGCCAAAACTCTCATCACCAGAACCAAACGCTTAGCTGACCATGAGCACTTAAAAACTGAATTGAACAAACTCAAAGATGTATTAATTTCTAATGGATTCGAAGAGAAAACAATCACAAACCTAATCAAAAAAGAGATACCCCCCAAAAAACAAGATCAAGAACAGGACAATGGTACCACCATCCTCCCTTACATCAAGGGCACCACAGACAAAATTAGTAAAATTCTGCACAAACATAACATCAAAACTTCATTTTGCACCAACCAAAAAAATCTAATATCCTAAGGAGCCCCAAAGATAAAATCCAATTGGAATACCAAGGAATCTATGAAATCCTTTGCAAAACATGTGCAGCCACATACATTGGACAAACCAACCGAAGAGTAAGTGCACACCTTGCCGAACATGTGAATGCAGTTAAAAAAGAAGAAAAGACTTCCTCCCTTGTCCAGCATATTAACAAAACAGGGCACGAAATTGACTTTGAAAAAACTAAATTACTTCACAAAACAGAGAATTTATATAGAAGAATTGCTCTAGAAGCCATAGAAATTGAGAGGAGCCCCCTTTGCATAAATAAAAGAGATGACATGTCCCGCCTACCAGAAATTTGGAAACCAGCCTTAAACAAAAAAAACACTTCATAAAAATCACCATGTCAATCCTTCTAATAATTATGAATTTGGAATTTTGAAATTTGGAAACCAGCCTTAAACAAAAAACACTTCATAAAAATCACCATGTCAATCCTTCTAATAATTATGATTACACCAACCAATCAGATCACTGAAACATAATCACCCAATCTATTTGCTACATTCAAACCAAATCTCCACCCCCACACTATATACTAGGAAGAAATGACAGTTGCAAACATTCCATTTTACAACAGCACGAAGCTTGGAAACTTCAGCCTGATGATGGTGAATGTGATTTCACCGAAACGTCGCATAAACATGCAAAATATTACACAGGGCAAAACCCGAACTCAGAACAATCTACATACATATACCCGTGAAAATTTACGAATATATATATATATATATATATATATATATATATATATATGTATATGTATATGTATATGTATATGTATATGTATATGTATATGTATATGTATATGTATATGTATATGTATATATATAGATATAGATATAGATATAGATATAGATATAGATATAGATATAGATATAGATATAGATATAGATATAGATATATCTGATATAAGAGAATGATCAGAGCCTGGAATGTACTACCTGACTACCCTTTTTTGGGTTTCCTCCCAAAAAACTTTAACATTGGATTATTTACAATCGACCTCAGCACATTCCTAACCCTACTATCTTGTACATGTTTGATAAACAAACAAACAAACAAACATGTGGGCAGTGGCATTTATTCTTTGCACTTCCCTCCTACTGGGTCTGTTGGTCTTTCTTCCCAAATGGGGCGCAGACAGACATCTGAAAGCTCTCCTTGTTCTTACATTTTTTAAGATCTTTATGGAGACAGTGTCTACAAAGGTGATAGAACTGAAGTCCAGAATGACTGAGTGGATGGAAGGCTTTTCCAGCCCCAGGCCATTTAAACTGGGTTTGCCACAAGATTGTGGCTGGTGGTGACTTGGGGGATCCAAAGCCATCACAGTTCCATAGCTCTTAGTATCTTCTGTGCCTCCAAATTCCTGCAAGAAAGGAGAAGCAGAGTTGATTACTTGAGGGTTGTCTTTGCTCTTAAGCCTAAGTGTGGAGTGTGAGAGGTGGGGATTGAGTTCTGCTGAAAACAGGAAATCCTTTTCTGTGGACAGATCATAATCACATGTTGATTTCTCACACCTTAATTTAGAATACAGAAAAATATTTCAGACACTACAGGGTTCAGATTTTGTCTTTTTGAGGTAATGAACAAAGTTATAGGGGATACGCAAATTTCCTTAGGGGAAAAAATAGGAACAAACTGGGTCTCCTTGTATTTAACTTAGTAGTGGTTGTATCACATTGAAAGTACTGTCATGACAATTTACTAACCTAGTTAAAAACATCTCACTACTTCTTAGTACTTGAGAGTAATAAAATCTCTATGTGTGCATTGTACAACATCTCAGAATTGCATTTTTGTTTGTCAGAATGAATCTGTCAAATGTCCAAAAGATATATTTATTGAAACCTATTGTGAATAGATTATATAGCTATAATTATTACATAGCTAACTGCACAAATAATACTGCATATGATCAGGCACTGCCTTAGAATAATGAAAATTAGGTCTATACAAATCAGTGAGAAATCCATTTGTGGGAAGAGATTGTGTAGATCAGCTGAATATTGACCATATATGTAAAATGTTGCCTTTATTAGTAAACATAAGTATGATTTAATCAGGTGCACCTCTTCGAATTGAGTAGAATAGGTGTACCAGCAGTGGGTTGCTCCCAGTTTGGCCTGATTCTAAGAACCAATAGCGCCCGTGGTGGGAGACTCTGCCCACCCTGCTGGGACACTTCTGAGCATGTGCAGAAGCTTCTGCACATCTGTAGAAGCGTTATATGCATGCAAACTGGTGGTAAATGTTAGTACAGGGTACATGGTTGTTAGGGATTACCATTGTAAACTGCATATTGTACACTTGTACCAAACTTGTACTTAAAGAGTTAATGTGCACTTAAAGAGTTAACTTGTACTTGAGGAGTTAATATTCAAGGCTGTTTCGTCACTTCCTCATTGACGCTATAAAAGCTCATTATTCTGCTCGGTCGCTTCCTTTTACTTTTGCCTGAGAAGGGGGAGTTGTGTTTAAGCTTCGTGCTTGTATAAGCTTTGTGCTTATTATCTATATTGTATTTTGCTTTGTGCTTCTATCTCGTGATTGCTCAGTGCTTATTATTCTGTATTTGCTACGTGCTTATTCTGGATTGTTTATATTTTGTTTATATGTAAATAATACTTTTTTAACTAAGTCTGTGTCTTGGCTTTATCACACATCCATGCTCTGTTAAAATTCTCTGCTCGGTGTTGTCGAAGGTTTCAAGCCTAGCTAACCGAGACAAGCCAACAGTAAAGGTTTTAGAACCCACTACTGAGGTGTATCTCTTTAGCCTCTACCTAAAGACATCCCTCTCAACTCCAAGTCTGATCTGAAATCTCAGATCTTTGAAAACTTTGGCTGGAGAAAATATTACTTGTAAATCCATATTGACATAGGAAGCTCAGCAAAGACTTCTCTTTTGTTGCATGGTTATTGAACATTTAATCTCTATTTTGCTGGGTTTTGTAACCAAAGGCGCTTATTTACACAGAAATACATACATACAGCATACAAATGAATTTACTCAGTTATGGTAATGTTCTAAATGCCTAGGGAATGTTGTTTGCCCTTTTTCTTTTTAAAGTGATTGGGAATGGTACAGTACTTGTGATTTTGCATTCGTCTCTACATCCTCAAATCCAGGGTTGTTTTCTCCAAATTTTTTAGCAGTTTTCTGCAACTAAAAACAAGAGGAAAACATATATGATAATGATTACAAAACTCTTTCTTCTTGTGACATTTTAAGAAACACAGAATAAATTTCACGGTATGTTGGTGCCATGCCATGGTAGCTTATTGGACAAGCCATTGTTAAACTAAATCAGAGTTCAGTACAGTGTGTGAATAAATAGTGACATGATACCCAAAGCTGACACCGGTCACAATTCAAAGTGTGGGTTATGACCTATAAAGCCCTTCATGGCACCGAACCAGACTATCTCAGGGACCACCTTGTGCTGCACGAATCCCAGCGACCAGTTAGGTCCCACAGAGTGGGTTTTCTCCGGGTCCCGTCAACTAAACAATGTCGCTTGGCGGGACCCAGGGGAAGAGCCTTCTCTGTGGCGGCCCCGGCCCTCTGGAACCAACTCCCCCCAGAGATTAGAATTGCCCCCACCCTCCTTGCCTTTCGTAAGCTTCTTAAAACCCACCTCTGCCACCAGGCATGGGGGAACTGAGATACTCTTTCCCCCTAGGCCTTTACAATTTTATGCATGGTATGTCTGTACGTATTTTTGGTTTTATAATAAGGGTTTTTAACTGTTTTAATATTGGATTGTCATATGCTGTTTTGCTACTGTTGTTAGCCGTCCTGAGTCTACCGAGAGGGGCAGCATACAAATCCAATAAAATCAAACAAATCAAATCAAATTAAAGACTTTGTTTTTCTGCCCATAAACTGTTTATTTATTTATTTTATGTATTTATCCAATTTTTATGCCACCCTTCTCCTTAGACTCAGGGCAGCTTACAACATGTTAGCAATAGCACTTTTTAACAGAGCCAGCATATTTGACATTGATGTGGAAATGATAGCGATATTGATTTTGGCTAAACCTCTTAGGATTTTTGTTCTGTTTTGCATCATTAAAGCAGAGTTGTAGTCCTGCAGTGTTCTGAGCATAAGAGTTTTCAATATCATGTATGAAAATATAGTAATATAGCAGTACAGTATAGTCAGCCAGCCAGACATCTTTATCCATGTCTATTTGTAAATAATGAGGATGCAGTATATGAAATATCTGAAGAGCTCCAGGTTAGTGAAGGTTAGTTTGATCCTCATTTTCCTTTTTTGATTATTTATAGATAAACCAGAACCAGGTATCTTTGTGGAAAATATTCTGCTTGGAATTTAGAAAAAGAAGAAAAAATACTAGTCGGAAAATGTACCTTGGCTTCTTTTTTGTCTTTTGTTTGCTTGCTCTTCAGAGCTTTCATCTTCTTTTCAATGAGATGACACACATCAATGCCACACTATAAAAGAGACAAGTTCTTACATCTCAGGAAGTAATGGACAGCTGCCAGTGTTCTGGAGAATGATGGGCTATATGGAGAATAAAGTCAAGATGGCAGACACAATGTGATTGAAGCTCTGCCTATTTTTGATATGCCTCGCATATCATCAATATTGATGTATATCGATGCATATCAAAACCAGGCAGGCTTTGATTGCATTGTTATGTTTCTCATCTTGACTTTTTCATGTATCATACCCTGTAGATATTCTTAGAAGACACCAAGATCCATTTCATTCATTTTCACTTCACCAGGCTTCTTAACAGAAGCTTTGGATGGTGGGGGTGTACACACTGAGAAGGCCCTATTTAGGGTAGAAACATAGAAGCATAGAAGACTGACGGCAGAAAAAGACCTCATGGTCCATCTAGTCTGCCCTTATACTATTTCCTGTATTTTATCTTACAATGGATATATGTTTATCCCAGGCATGTTTAAATTCAGTTACTGTGGATTTACCAACCACGTCTGCTGGAAGTTTGTTCCAAGGATCTACTACTCTTTCAGTAAAATAATATTTTCTTATGTTGCTTTTGATCTTTCCCCCAACTAACTTCAGATTGTGTCCCCTTGTTCTTGTGTTCACTTTCCTATTAAAAACACTTCCCTCCTGAACCTTATTTAACCCTTTAACATATTTAAATGTTTCGATCATGCCCCCCCTTTTCCTTCTGTCCTCCAGACTATACAGATTGAGTTCATCAAGTCTTTCCTGATACGTTTTATGCTTAAGACCTTCCACCATTCTTGTAGCCCGTCTTTGGACCCGTTCAATTTTGTCAATATCGTTTTGTAGGTGAGGTCTCCAGAACTGAACACAGTATTCCAAACGTGGTCTCACCAGCGCTCTGTATAAGGGGATCACCATCTCTTATAAGTTGGTATTTGAAATAATTTGATGGATATCTGGTAAGAATAGTTTCACTAAAATAAAAATATTTGTTTTGCACTTTTCCTTACACTTCACTTTATTGGGCCACTAACTTCACTAACTTCAATGGATAAAATGGTGGGGGAAAATATTGTTACAAAGTACCAAAAGGACTTGCACTAACACATTATTTATTTTACTAATTGTTTATTTATTCAATGGTCATTGATTATTTTCCTTATCCAGAACCTATAGCCTTTTTGGAGAGATAAAGCTATACATGTCAGGTGAGTTCATGATTAGATTATACAGTGATACCTTGTCTTACAAACTTAATTGGTTCTGGGACAAGGTTCTTAAGGTGAAAAGTTTGTAAGACGAAACAATGTTTCCCATAGGAATCAATGGAAAAGCAATTAATGCGTGCAAGCCCAAAATTCACCCCTTTTGCCAGCCGAAGCGCCCGTTTCTGCTCTGCTGGGATTCCCCTGAGGTTCCCTTCCATGGGAAACCCCACCTCCAGACTTCTGTGTAGGGGAATCCCAGCAGGGGAATCCCAGCATTGCAAAAACAAGCGTTTTGCTGGCAACGGAAGTACGGAGGTGGGGTTTCCCATGGAGGGGAGCCTCAGGGGAATCCCAGCAGCACAAAAACAGGTGCTTCGCTGGCAACGGAAGTCCGGAGGGGGGGAATCCTAGTGGCGGCGGTGGGTTTGTAAGGTGAAAATAGTTTGTAAGAAGAGGCAAAAAAATCTTAAACCCCGGGTTTGTATCTCGAAAAGTTTGTATGACGAGGCGTTTGTAAGATGAGGTATCACTGTACTATTATAAGGGTCTGCTATGAGGAAAGGCTAGAAACATAATTTATTTCAAAGCAGAAGATAGGAGCTATTAATTGGCACACACACACACACACTCTTGGGAAAATTGGTAGCAATGTTGACATGCCTGAATATGGATTTCAATAAGAAATACAATTTGACCTGTGCCCTGCTTTTAATGTTGCTGCTTTAATTCAGAGCTTTTCATCATTTCGCAACAGCTTTAAATTCGGAATAAAAATGCACGAAGTGAAGCATTTGATCCTGCTGATTTCAGGTCAGTGAGTCAAATGTACCACAAAGGCACTCCCACGCAAGGGTTGAAAGAGCATCTGTCTCTGGATCCCTTGTCAGTGGAATACAGCCCAGAACTATTTTATAGGTCATAGATTGACATGAATGAGCAACCAAGCAAATACAAGGGCAAACTCTTAAGTTTTCTCACCTTTTTTTTAAGGGCCTCTGCATACAGTTCAGCATTAGCAAAATAGATAGTAGCAGAGGAGTGGAAAATTTTCACGCCTGGTATTTCCTTAGCCTGTGGAAAAAGGAACCCAAATGTTAGGAAAAGAGGGTTACTATGTGTTCTGTCGGGCTCTCTGGTAGACTCCTCCCAAAAATTCACAGGTACAAATTTCAGACACACACACGTTTGAAAAATCAAAACAATGTTCTTTATAATGAAGATTCACTTAAACCAAGTCCTCTTTTGGTATAGCAAAGAGCACTCCTCTCCAAACAAACTGGTAATTTGTACAAGTCCCTTATCAGTTCTGTGATACTTAGTTTGCAGCTGTGAGGCAATTCAAAGTCCTTCTTTCACAAAGTGAAACGCACTTTGCCCTGGTTTAGTTTCCAAGCGGGGGGGGGGGGGGGAAATCAGCACACAAAAGGTCAAAGTCAGTAAAGCAGTCACGAAACACAATGATCAGATAATCTTCCACAATGGCCAAACCCACAGGCTGCTATTTATAGCAGCCTCACTAATTACCACAGCCCCACCCAACCACAGGTGGCCTCATTTTCTTTGATAATAATCTCTCAGTTGTTTCTGCCTATGCATCGCTCTCTGCATGCCTGGCTGTATCATTAACTCTTGTTCTGAATCCAAGGAGTAGCTAGATAATTGATCTCCTTCTGAGCTGTCTGCCACACTCTCCTCCTCCCTGTCACTCATGTCTTCTTGGTCAGAGGATCCTTCATGAGCAGATTTCACCGGGGGGGGGGGGCAAAACAGGCCTGTAGCATGTGGATGTCTCCCCCACATCCACAGTCCTTGGGACAGGAGCTGGGCCAGAGCTAACCACAACACTATGTGGCTAATATTCAAAGACCAGAATAAATAGAGCTTGATCAGGAACTCCATCTATTTATTTTGAAAGAAAAATCAGGAACATCAGAATATGTGTAAAATAGGATCTAAAGATGGTGGGAGTCTGCTCCAATCCAGAAATGATGGTTTCATCCTGATTAGGCCATTATAATTTATATTATGAATATGTGTGTGTGTGTGTGTATGTGTGTGTGTAACATTTTTGCTGATAATGAAAAGGAAGGGAGACTAGTATAGATCTATTTCAAGCTTATTGTGCTAACCATACCCTCACCAGGATTTGAACCTGCAGAGTCTGCCAAAAAAGATTTGACAAAAAAAATCATATATGTGTGTGTGTGTGTGTATTTTTCTGTCACCCAGCATACCCAAATATGGGAGGGAGCTCACTGCTCCCTTTTGCCTTTTTAGCCCCAATCCAGGGGCCATCCAGACACCAAATCATACTTTCCAAACTTGCAAAGAACTGATAAAGAAATCAGAAACCGAATCCTAGAAGGATATGGCTTTGGCTGATGAAAGCTTGGCTAGAGGAAGTTTTCCTCTACTTCCTCTACTTGCTCAGACTGTTTCATTCCTGGTGCTAATGATGTTCCCAGCTCTTATTGGTTTGCAAGCTCTTTCATTAAGCCCTTAACTACGGGGATTAATAATGTGCTGAAGCTGACCAGACTAAGGCCACTAGCCAGATGAATACCTGGTAAGCAGATTCTTTTCCCTATTTTCCTCCCCCAAAACTAAGGTGCGTCTTATATGCCAGTGTGTCTTATACTCCAAAAAATATGGTATGTAGTGCTTGGCTTCACTGTGATTACGGTGGGAGACGGGGAAAGACCGGTATATTTATGTTTTCTAAAAATATTGGCAATGGGCAGCATGAAGCCAAATAAATTACTTAAACACATTACACCCAATCACGCTGATAAGCCGCTTGAGTTTTTTCAGTGAAAATGTGCCTAATATTGCAAACAATCATCCCAGTTGTGGGGCATGAAATGTTTACTTCTTCCTGGGGGTGGGTGGTTGGGGGGGCAATAGAAAATAATTGAGAAACACTGCAATAAGATAAGTAGGGATTAGCTCCAGAGGAACAATGAAGCAGAAAATAATACCCTAGTCAAGGAGCTACCAAGGAGAAAACCACATTCCCACCAAAACTGGCAGGGCACGTATATAAATGGGGAGTAAACCCCACAGTCACTGACTCTGAAGATATTGCTTACATAGGTAATGAAATGTCTGCAAGCAAACAACCAAGCTCAGAGAGTACCATGTACTCCAAAATATTATGTGCTGTGTTGCCTGTTTTTTAAAATATTCTCTTTAATGCATTGCCTTGTTTGTTTGTTTGTTTATGGCTTACAACATATAAAAACAACAGAAATCCAATTATTTACACCAAACAATCAATCTAAATCCCCAGATACGTTAAAATCAATCATGCACATTCAGACAACAGCCATACAAACAATCATCGGCCAGGACGTAAGATCTAATCACTCCAAGCCTGGTGGCATAAATGAGTCTTAAGACTCTTAAAGAAGGCGAGGAGGGTGGGGGCAATGTGAATCTCTGGGGAAGCTGAGTTGCTCAGAGCCAGTCTGAAAAGAATTTAGTAGTAAATAAATATTTTTCCCCCCAACCACTATCTCCTTTAATCATTTTCATGATATACTTACTTTATGATACTCAGCAATGTCTTTGTAAATTCCTGTGGTGGACACTTGCCCCAAAATTGAATAATAAGGCCTTAGGAAAGGAATAAAAGAGAAAAAGGATTAGCGAAGGGGTTGAGCTACTCTTATTATAGGTCCTTTGTGACATCTATATCTATATAGACATCTCCTAGTCTATGGAGAGGGGCGGCATACAAATCTAATAAATAATAATAATAATAATAATAATAATAATAATAATAATAATAATAATAATAATCTGGATTCCTCATGGAAAAAGAAGCTGCTTGCTTTATAGTTATATGTTAAAGTTTCTTTACTGGATTTTGTATTAATTGTTTATATAAGTAATTTTAGATAAAGCTTCTTGTAAGTGAACATGTCAGTCAAATGTGATGACTCTTTTGAATGTTACCCATGATATTATAGATTGCAATGATGAAAGGAGATGTAACATAACTCTTTGAATATTTATACTCTGATTATGCAAAAAGAATGGTTTATACACCTTAAATTTGTTCGGATAGCACAGATTAGATTAAATATATAGACTAATCATATAGTTACCATTAGATAGCTAAATTATAATACTTTGGTTCCAAATATAAATATAAGGTGTTTTTCTTAGTTCATTGAAATAACAGGGTTTTGATTTAATTATATATATGTATTAAAATTACCAGTTCCACCAATAGTGAGTCTTCTGCTAGATACTGTTGAAATTCATCTTTCAGCACCTCCAGGCAGAATGGCCAGTGATGATAGATCTGGGAAGTGTAGCTCAGTAGCTCTAAGGGACCACACTTCCCATTTTAACCTTTGGCTAACACACTTTTATGTATCTGTATGTCTATGTCTATGTGTATGTCTATGCTTCCTTTTTGCCTTTTTGCATATGTCTATGTCTATGTGTATGTCTATGCTTCCTTTTTGCCTCTATCCAAGGCAGTTAAATTTGTATAGATGACAGACTATATACATTCAGTATGTGTAACATATTTTTGCCGATAATGATAATCAGCTAGCCATACCCTTTTTGCTGAAAGGTATACTCCCTCCCTTATTTGGGTATACCAGGTTCTGGTTCAGCAGAAAAAAACACATAATTCTTCCCTGATGCAAGCTGCGATGAGGAGAGCCGGTGGTTTAGAAGTTAAAACTACTGCCTTACAAGGCAGACTCTGCAGGTTCAAATCCTGGTGAGAGTATGGTTATCTGATGAGAGCACAATAAGCTTGAAATAGATCTATACTAGTCTCCCTTCCTTTTCATTATCAGCAAAAATATGTTACATACATACATACATGCATATACATACATGGATACATACAGTACATACATCTCCTTACTTAGCACAGTTCTGCCTCTCAGTTTCTTAATATTACCTTATCTTCAAACAAATCAACCTGAATCTTTTGAAATGGGGCAGAATATAAATACCTTATACTGCTGTATTATAAAAGTCTAGCAGAAAGCAATTCCCAAATCTATTTCTCCCTTTATGTTGCTAGCTAGTGTAATACTCACATCTGAGTCCGGACGATGACAGTGAAGAGTGAAAATGTCACAGCTGCTGCCAGTCCCAAGTCGAGATTCAAGAGTAGCGTAGCGACAAAAGTTACAAGCCAGATAAGCTGGAAGTATGAAAATGAGAGAATAACAACAGTACTGAAGGCAGCCAGGGCCGCCGATAGACGGGTACTACTGGGAGTGCCGTACCGGGCCCGGGCAAATTGGGGCCCGCAGTCAGCGGCTCCTTGCACATGCCCAGTCTGTACCCTCCCTCTTTTGCCGGCTGCCTGCCTTTACCCCACTCACCGGCTTCCATCGCTGCCACTGAAATCCCTGCCGCCGCAAGTGGCAACTTCGCCTAGCAGAACCGCTCTCCGAAGTTGACACATTTGGGGCAGGGCCCCCTAATTGGCTGGCGCTTCCGTCGCTCCGACTTGCCAAGCTCCGCCTTCCTCCACCTTGATAGACAATCCCGCCCCCTCTTCTCGGCTTTCTCCCACCCCGCCCCCTCCCACCCCCTCCACCGCCGCCGCTTGGAGTACACATGGGCGCTATTGCAGCTGGGCGCCTTTTTTGGGGCCATGTGCGCTACGCCCGGACGTTCGACCCATGGCCGGCCGGGAAGGGAGAACTTCTGGGAACAGGTGGGTTGAGGTAATGCCGTCAATCAGAGCTTCCCTTCGGTAAAAGAAAAATAACCCGGATGAATGGACGTGAGGGAAACTCGAGGCGCCTTCCCAAAGCAAAAGAAGGGAGGCTTGTTGTCGTGTGGGGCTGGTCTTCAGAACCCGGTTGTAACTTATACAACGATAGAATCCCTGTATTATCAGAGGGTCTCCAACCTTGGCGACTTTAAGACTTGCGGACTTCAACTCCCAGAGTTCCCCAGGCAGCTTCGCTGGCTGAGGAACTCTAGGAGTTGAAGTCCGCAAGTCTTAAAGTCGCCAAGATTGGAGACCTCCTGCTCTATCTACAGTGTAATCTGCCCAACGAGATCTTTTAACCGGCCCGCCGCAGCTCACGAGATTTGAGGGACCGCTTATCCAGGTGGGCGTGGACCGGCAAGCCGCCCTCCGCTCTCTCTCTTTCTCTCTCTGTTGCTGGCATGGTGTATGAGAGAGAAAGAGAGAGGTAGAGATCGCGCGCATTACCGGGTTGTGGAGGCGGTGTGGGGCCAGACGCTGGGTGCCGGGGACGCGGGGGGAGGGTGAAGGGGTGGACGTGGCTGCTGCTTCTCAGCTGCAGAGCTGAACGGGGGCGGAGATCAACGGCGGAGTCCGGCGCTGGGGCCATGCGGGACCGCTTATCCAGGTGGGCGTGGACCGGCAAGCCGCCCTCCGCTCTCTCTCTTTCTCTCTCTGTTGCTGGCGTGGTGTATGAGAGAGAAAGAGAGAGAGCGGAGGGCGGCTTGCCGGTCCACGCCCACCTGGATAAGCGGTCCCGCATGGCCCCAGCGCCGGACTCCGCCGTTGATCTCCGCCCCCGTTCAGCTCTGCAGCTGAGAAGCAGCAGCCACGTCCACCCCTTCGCCCTCCCCCCGCGTCCCCGGCCCCCAGCGTCTGGCCCCACACCGCCTCCACCACCCGGTAACGCGTCCGATCTCTACCTCTCTCTTTCTCTCTCTGCTGCTGGTGTGGTGCATGAGAGAGAAAGAGAGAGAGAGAAAAAATAAGGGAGAAAGAAAGAGAGAGAAAGGAAGAGGAGAGATAGAAAGGGGAAGAGAGAAAGAGGGAGAGATAGAGAAGGAGAGAGAGAAAGAGAGAGATACAAAGAGAGTGAGAGAAGGAGAGATAAGAGAGAGAAAGAAAGAGAGGGGCAGAGAGAAAGAAAGAGGGACAGAGAGAAAGAAAGAGAGGGACAGAGAGAAAGAAAGAGGGACAGAGAGAAAGAGAGGGACAGAGAGAAAGAAAGAAATGGACAGAGAGAAAGAAAGAGGGACAGAGAGAAAGAAAGAGAGGGACAGAGAGAAAGAAAGAGAGGGACAGAGAGAAAGAAAGAGGGACAGAGAGAAAGAAAGAGGGACAGAGAGAAAGAAAGAGAGGGACAGAGAGAAAGAAAGAGAGGGACAGAGAGAAAGAAAGAGAGGGACAGAGAGAAAGAAAGAGGGACAGAGAGAAAGAAAGAGAGGGACAGAGAGAAAGAAAGAGAGGGACAGAGAGAAAGAAAGAGGGACAGAGAGAAAGAAAGAGAAGAACAGAGAGAAAGAAAGAGAGGGACAGAGAAAGGGAGAGAGAGAAAGAAAGAAAGGTAGAGAGAAAGAGGGAGAGTTAGAAAGAGAGTGAGAGAAAGAGAAGAGAGAGAGAAAGAAAGAGAGAGGGGGGAGAGAAAGAGGGAAAGATAGAGAGGGAGAGAGAAAGGAAGAAGAGAGATAGAAAGGGAGAGAGAGAGAGAAAGGAGGAGACAGAGAGAGGGAGAGAGAAAGGGAGAGATACAAAGAGAGTGAGTGAGAGAAAGAGAGAAGAGAGAGAAAGAAAGAAAGAAAGAGAGAAAGAAAGAGAAAGAGAGGACAGAGAGAAAGAGAGAGAGAATTAGAAAGACAGAAGGACAGAGAGAAAGGGAGAGAGAGAGAAAGAGGAAGAATAAATATTAAATATTGTATTTGTTCCCATTTTGTTTTTTACTTTAAATAAGGTATGTGCAGTGTGCATAGGGATTTGTTCACACGTTTTTTTAATAGTCCGGCCCTCCAACAGTCTGAGGGACAGTGAACTGGCCCCCTGTGTAAAAAGTTTGGGGACCCCTGATCTACACTGTTCAAAAAAATAAAGGAAACATTTAAACAACACAATATAACTCCAAGTAAATCAAACTTCTGTGAAATCAAACTGTCCACTTAGGAAGCAACGCTAATTGACAACTTGGAGTTTATATTGTGTTGTTTAAGTGTTCCCTTCACTTTTTTTTGAGCAGTGTACTTTGAAATTAACTTGGATACCACGGGCTCGTTCAGACCTGCGTTCACCGATGGGCGTAAAAACTAGATCGAAAAGGATATTGAGATGTGAAGCAATATGAAATTGTATTTGGTTTTTTTTTAACAGCTCCTATTTTAATACCACTGATAACTACACAACCCCCTGGATAATTAGAATAGAATAACAGTGGGAAGGCACCTTGGAGGTCTTCTAGTCCAACCCCCTGCTTAGACAGGAATCCTACACTACTTCAGACAGATGATTTTTTTAAAAAAAGTAGTTATTATGTAAACATTAAAAAATAAGATAGTACATAATCTATCATTTTACAATATACTTATTTGTTTGTTTAAATTTTGTATTTGCATTTTATAAGACAAGCAACAAAACAACACAACATAACAAACACCACCCCCATCCCTTTTGAACTGTTATCCTCACAGTTCCTTCTTTATATAGTTATATGGCCTGTAACATCAGCGGTTATTATATGATTATTCTATAGTTCCAGTAAAACTAAGGTCAAGTTGTTGCTATCATAATCTTATGAATAAAGTTAATTCTGGGAACATCGGGTTTTATTTACAGTTATTTTCAGATGATTATCTAACATCTTCTTAAAAACTTTAAAAAAGTAGTTTTAAAATGGCGGGGGGGGCAGACACTTAGGCTGTATGGGCCCCCAAAATTCCTGATGGTGGCCCTGGAAGGCAGCACTGGGATTGCCATTCAGTTTGAGAAGAGGGAGACATTTCAGTATTTATTATTTTTGAGTTATTTTAGCAAATGTGAATAGGTGCAGAATGGCATCTCTTTGCAGCTGACCAGTGGGCATGCCTAACCTCGTTGATCCAAAGGTACTTTTTCAAGAGGCAACGGGACTTTCTGGAAAGTCCAGTTGGCTCTTGAAAAAGCACCTTTGGGACAACCATGACCTGGATCAGTGTTTCCCAACCTTGGCAACTTGAAGACATTTGGACTTCAACTCCCAGAATTCCCCAGCCAGCAAATGCTGGCTGGGGAATTCTGGGAGTTGAAGTCCAAATGTCTTCAAGTTGCCAAGGTTGGGAAACACTGACCTGGATGATTGAGAATCTCCATAGATAACTAACCTTGTTGAGTTATCTGAAAAGTTGAAAACAATTGGTTTTATATCAGGTAGGCTACTGATGGAGCAGAGATGTTTTTTAATAACCCTATAGGACATTGTTTTTATTCTATTATAATTCTATTAACTATGGAATACATAAACAAGGAAAAAACATGCTATTATAAAGCCTACAGCATTAAACAATAACATGGTGGTACAACCACTTCAGCAAAAAAATTTAAAATGGCATGAAGAATCCTGAAATTTATTTATTTATTTGTTTGTTTGTTTATTTGTTTAATTATTTATTTATTATTTATTAATCAGATTTGTATGCCGCCCCTCTCCGCAGACTCGGGGCGGCTCACAGCAATAATAATACAATGTAAACAAATCTAATATTTAAGTTAATTTTAAAAACCCAATTTAGAAACCAATCATACATACTAGCATACCATCTTCTTTGTTGGAGGCAGCAAAACAATGATGTGAAAAAACAAATTACTATGAAATGAGATTCCGGCAACACCCTCGTCATGAGTACTATTGTTGTTTTATATTCCTGGTGTGAGCCACCTAGAATCCCTAGGGCAGTGATGGTGAACCTTTTTTTCCTTGGGTGCTGAAAAAGCGTGGGCATGCGCTATCATGCATATGCGAGTGCCCACACCCATAATTCAATGCCTGGGGAGGATGAAAACAGCTTTCCCCACCCCCTGGAGGCTCTTTGGAAGTAAAAAATACTACCCCAGAGCATCTGTGCAAGCCAAAAATCAGCTGGCTGACACACATGTGCACATTGGAGTTGAGCTAGGGCAACGGCTCGCATATCAGCAGATATGGCTCTGCGTGCCACCTGTGGCACCTGTGCCATAGGTTTGCCATCACTGCCCTAGGGAGTTGTGCGGCATATAAATTGAATGAATGAATGAATAAACAAACAAAGAAGCAAACATAAATAAATAAATGAGGTTTTTCCCCGTGTTGGATGCCAATTTGGTAGAAATTGGTTTCATGTAATTTGCCAACCAAAGGAAACAGATCCAGCCAATATTGCAGTAACCACATGGCTATTGATTTACTCCCAGAACCCATTCAGAGTTATTAATGTTAAAGCTCTATCTAAATGGATTCTGGGTTTCTGCCAGATGATCTCAACTTGATTTCAACTGAAGTGTGCATTCTTGTTGAAAAGACCATGTGAGGTAGGTGTGGTGGGAGCTTGGGGGAAAAAAACTTGCTTAGGGCTATCTTCATTGCACTTCCCATCTTTTACTTTTTTTAAAAAAATGTTTCATTGTAATTTATTTGAATGTTGTGACTGTGTAGAATTGTTGAGATTTATGTAGTATACAAATTTAATAAATCATCATCATGTTGTGAGTTGCCCAGAGTTGTTGAGATTTGTGTAGTACAGTATACACATTTAATAAATCATCATCACCACCACCATCATCATACCTTCCAAAGTATGAAACACATCCTGTTTCCTTGCCTTTTGGAATCTATGTGTAACAACCTCAAATCTATGGAAGTAGATGACCTATAATGTATGCGTTAAATAAAGTAATTGCTAAATGTCAATCAAGATATGGAGACTCTTATATCTGAACGTCCTTTAATTATGACATCTTTTTAATCTTGCCAGAGAGAAAAAAAGCTGGCATGTCTTGGAAACTAACTCTAGAATATCATTTTTCTAAGTATGTTCAGATTTCTTTGTCCAAGGTCTGCATTGTCATTACAGGTAAGTGACCACCCAAACCATAGGATAAAATTATATGTGCCCAATGCATATTTTGCTGCACTCTAGAAACAGTGATATTTCTCTTAAATATAGTGCAAGGCACTTATCATTTATAGCAATGGTGGGTAATGGTTGAGAGAAATCAGTTAGAAACATAGAAACATAGAAGTCTGACGGCAGAAAAAGACCTCATGGTCCATCTAGTCTGCCCTTATACTATTTTCTGTATTTTATCTTAGGATGGATATATGTTTATCCCAGGCATGTTTAAATTCAGTTACTGTGGATTTATCTACCACATCTGCTGGAAGTTTGTTCCAAGGATCTACTACTCTTTCAGTAAAATAATATTTTCTCATGTTGCTTTTGATCTTTCCCCCAACTAACTTCAGATTGTGTCCCCTTGTTCTTGTGTTCACTTTCCTATTAAAAACACTTCCCTCCTGGACCTTATTTAACCCTTTAATATATTTAAATGTTTCGATCATGTCCCCCCCTTTTCCTTCTGTCCTCCAGACTATACAGATTGAGTTCATTAAGTCTTTCCTGATACGTTTTATGCTTAAGACCTTCCACCATTCTTGTAGCCCATCTTTGGACCCGTTCAATTTTGTCAATATCTTTTTGTAGGTGAGGTCTCCAGAACTGAACACAGTATTCCAAATGTGGTCTCACCAGCATTCTATATAGTGGGATCATAATCTCCCTCTTCCTGCTTGTTATACCTCTAGCTATGCAGCCAAGCATCCTACTTGCTTTCCCTACCACCTGACTGCACTGTTCACCCATTTTGAGACTGTCAGAAATCACTACCCCTAAATCCTTTTCTTTTGAAGTATTTGCCAACACTGAACTGCCAATACAATACTCAGATTGAGGATTCCTTTTCCCCAAGTGCATTATTTTACATTTGGAAACATTAAACTGCAGTTTCCATTGCTTAGACCATTTATCTAGTAAAGCTAAATCATTTACCATATTACAGACACCTCCAGGAATATCAACCCTATTGCACACTTTAGAGTCATCGGCAAATAGGCAAACCTTCCCTACCAAACCTTCCCCTATGTCACTCACAAATATATTAAAAGGAATAGGACCCAGAACAGATCCTTGTGGCACACCACTTGTAACCTGACTCTGCTCGGAATACTCGCCATTAACAATAACTCTCTGATGTCTACGCTTCAGCCAGCTGCAAATCCATTGAACTATCCAGGGATTAAGTCCAACCTTCACCAATTTATCTATCAGCTCTTTATGTGGAACCGTATCAAAGGCTTTGCTGAAGTCCAGGTAGGCAATATCCACTGCACCACCCTCATCCAACACCTTTGTGACATAGTCAAAGAAATCAATGAGATTAGTCTGACATGATTTGCCTTCAGTAAAGCCATGCTGATTTGGGTCTAATAAGTTATTGTTTTTTAGGTTCTGATTTATCCTCTTTTTGAGTAGAGTCTCCATCATTTTAACTACAACTGATGTCAAGCTAACTGGCCTGTAGTTACCAGCTTCTTCTCTACTGCCCTTCTTGTGAATAGGCACAACACTGGCCATTCTCCAATCCTCAGGAACTTCTCCTGTTAACAAGGATTGGTTAAACAAATCAGTCAGGGGGGTAGCAATGACAGATCTGAGTTCTTTAAGAACTCTGGGGTGGATGCCATCTGGACCCATTGCCTTATTTATCTTTAATTGTTCAAGTTCTTCTAAGACATCGGCTTCTAAGATCACTGGAGCTGAATCCGTACAGCTGGAAGCAATGCTATATCCCTCTATAGTATTATTTTGTAAGGTGTCTTTTGAGAAAACTGAACAGAAGTAGCTATTGAAATGGTCAGCGATCTCCTTATTCCCATTAATGCATGTATTATTCCCGGTACTAAGCTTCGTGATGCCGCAGTTTTTCTTCTTCTTATCATTAATATATCTGAAGAAGGTTTTATCCCCCTTCTTTATAGATTTGGCAATTTCTTCCTCTTTTGAGGCTTTAGCAGCATATATTATCTGTTTCGCCTCCTTCTGTCTCATTTTATATACCTCCCTATCAGCTATACTTCCAGACTCTTTATACCTCCTATAGGCAGCCTTTTTTTCATTGACTATAGCCCTTACATCATTGCTAAACCATAGCGGTTTCTTCTTCCTTTTACCCTTAGTTATTTGTCTTACATACAGTCCAGTGGCTTTTAAGATGGCCTTTTTTAATACAGTCCACTGGATGCTCGCTCCTGCCATTTTATCCCTCCCCTTTAATTCATTATCTAAATATTCTCCCATTGCATTACAATTTGTTTTTCTGAAATCCAATACTTTGGTTGCATTATAGGATTGCTCACAATGAGTTTTTACATCAAACCACAAACATAGATGGTCACTGCAACCTAAATTTTCTCCCACCTTGACATCTGAAACCCAATTCCCATTCGTAAAAACTAAATCTAGAATATTCTCCCCTCTAGTTGGTGTCTTAACCAGCTGTGCCAGAGCTGCTCCTGTAAAGGCCTCTACTATATTCTTACTTTTGCATGTAAGGGTACTTTTGCATGTAAGGTTTTTTGTTTGCTATTTTTATTTCCCCCACCCACCCAGGTGTCTCTTACATAACGCTGTTATTCTTTGCTGTTTCCGACTGCGAAAACTATTGCATGAATAATCAAAATTATCTCCTGCTTGGTTCCCCTTGAAGTCGTCTTCTACTTACCAGGTCAGTAAAATTAGATCTCCAAAGTGCAGGAATATCTTTGAACTGTTTGAACATGCCTTTCAAGTTGACGATAACAATGGAAGCTAAGACAACCTAAAAGAAAATGGCAAAGATGCTTATTTTTATCATATCTAGAGTAGAAAGTTTCAATTCAAGTAATGGGTAAGAGTGGAAGAACCTTCATATACAGTAAATATAAACCTTTCTGGAGTAATATAAATTTCACAAAGAGAGATATTGATATTTTCACTGATTTGGAGAATGTTTTCTTCAATATTCACTGTACCCCAATGATATTTAATCATTATTTTTTTAAAAAAACAACAGTCTAATTTTGGAACATACTTTGGGTAGTTCACGGAAAAGCTCTCCAATCTTCAAAATGGTTGCCAGGATGATGAGAGAGGAAAGGACTGAGGCCATCTGCAAAAATTAGAAAACAGGGAACAACTGATACAAAGCAGGCCGCACAAAGCAAGAAAATAACCCCAAATTTCATTTCCCACCAGTTTCCACCAGCTTGTCATCAGGTTTTAAAGATAGCAGCAGATGGTAGCACTTGGCTGACTTTAGGCGCCAAAACTAAGAAGGGTCAGGCCATGTTATTACATGGATGGGAGACCACAAAAAGTTTTAGAACAGTGAAAAGAGAAAAAAAGATCCTGAGTAACGACTGATGGGTCAGTATGATGCTGATTCTGAGCCAAACTTTGGAACAGATTGCTAGGCAGTTTGAAGATTCAGAAGACAATGTTTTCCTTGGCAGTGCAGGTTTATCAAGAACAAGTCAATATAAGTGCACTAGAGTGCCTTCCGTCCCCTGTTCTATTGCTCTCCTATATCTCCTATACCTTTCTTCTATTCCTATATCTCTTCTTCTATTCTTTCATTGATATGTTCTATTACTATACC
This sequence comes from Erythrolamprus reginae, assembly GCF_031021105.1. Taxonomy (NCBI): domain Eukaryota; kingdom Metazoa; phylum Chordata; class Lepidosauria; order Squamata; family Dipsadidae; genus Erythrolamprus; species Erythrolamprus reginae. The sequence goes on from NC_091951.1 coordinate 78,757,394, forward strand.
TTCTTTTCTATTATTTCTTAGATATATATTTACTATGAGTATCTCCTCTATAACCTTCATCATGTATTTTACTATGTGTATATAGATATATACCCACTAAAACCTTCATTGTGTATTGGACAAAATAAATAAATAAAAATAAATAAAATGTGATTTCCCCTTTTCACCGAGAGACCAGTTTAGGAGATTGCCATGAAACAGAGTATTTTGATGCCAGCAAAGTATTTGGAACCCATTAGATTCTAGTAAATCTGGTTGGACTATACCAGTGTTTCCCAACCTTGGCAACTTGAAGATATTTGGACTTCAGCTCCCAGAATTCCCCAGCCAGCAAATGCTGGCTAAGGAACTCTGGGAGTTGAAGTCCAGATATCTTCAAGTTGCCAAGGTTGGGAAACACTGGACTATACAACTATTAGAGGAACATAAAAATGACTGAAAAATTGTAGTTAATAAGCATTTGTTAATGATAAAAGTCCTTTGGAAGTTGGGTGGCATATAAGCATAATTAATAATTAATAAAATATTTTTAAAAAATCAAACTAGATACATGCAAGTGTCAAGTAGTGTACTGCAGGCTTCATTTTAGGCCTAGTGCTGACCCATATATTTAAAAATAAAAAAGATTAAAAACAGATGGTAAAACTTGCAGGAGATACAAAAAATAGAGAGAATAACAAATCCTTTAGGAGATTATGTGGGCGATCCTTGACAAGTTCGGCAGAAACATGACTATCGGCGTAGCCGATAATGAAGTCTTACATTCTGTTAGAAAATGTCTTGGGGATAAACATAGGATAGCAGGCCCACACTTCGCAGTGCTACGTGAGAGATTATCTGAATGCATCACAATTTGAACATAAGCAAATAGTGTGATGTAACTGCAAACATATCTCCTATTCCTTTCTTCTATTCCTATATCTTCTATTCTTTCATTGATATGTTCTGTTACTATATCTTCTTTTCTATTCTTTCATAGATATATTTTACTATGAGTATCTCCTCTATAACCTTCATCATGTATTTTACTATGTGTGTGTATGTGTGTGTGTGTGTAGAATACAGGGCAGAATTGTTCTGAGATGTTTCTTAAGACAGGAGAAGAAAGAGAAAAGTTTAATATGCGATTTAGTTTGACATCAGGGGAAGTTCCTAACAGTAAGAGCCAACAGTGGGAGGTAGTAGACTCTCTTTTGATAGGGATTTTAAAAGGGGTGTGTTGGCTAAAATAGGGGACGCTCAGATAATTGATTCCTGCATTAGGCAGGATATTGGACAAGATAATCTACAAAAGTACTTTCTAAATCTCACAATTTATGATACTACAATTGGAAAGTAAAAAGAAAGCAAATGGCAACTCTTTCCATAACATTTTGAGAAAACTGCATATACTTCTCCACAATGGATGTCAATGGACGTCTGTCTCAGTTCAGGACATATTTACTTTTACTGTTTACTTAGCCTTGAGCTCTATTTCCTGTCACTCCAGTTGCCCGAGCAGTCTGAAGATAGAGGGAGTCATAGTGCAAACAGATGTGGCAACATTAGCTGTAGAAAACTGCCCACTTTTGTGATCATGGTGGATACACTGGTGATTTTTTTAAAGCAGGAAGCCAAACAGCCCTCAATAAATTGTTTGTCTCCTACATTCAACGAGAATAGAGATGAAACAAAGTTTTGAACTTCATGTTAATTCTAGTAGCATCTTCAAGGCTACTTAATATTTGTGAACAGATTCATAGCCCACTCAAACACTAAACACTTAAAAAATAGCCTAAATGTATTTTTATTATATTTCATAATATAAACAAAATTATCTTAGTATAAATAAGATGCCTTGATAAGGCCACACTTGGAATACTGCATTCGGTTTTGTTTGCCATGATGTAAAAAGGATATTGAGACTCTAGGAAGAGTGCAAAGAAGAGCAATAATGATGATTAGGGGACTGGAGGCTAAAACAAATGAAAAACGGTTGCAGGAACTGAGTATGTCTAGTTTAATGAAAAGAAGGACCAGGGAGACATGATAGCAGTGTTCCAATATCTTAGGGTTTGCCACAAAGAAGAAGGAGTCAGGCTATTCTCCAAAGCACCTGAGGGTAGAACAAGAAGCAATGGATAGAAAGGAAAGAAGTAAGTTAGAACTAAGGAGAAATTTCCTGACAATTAGAACAGTTAATCAGTGGAACTGCTTGCCTCCAGAAGTTGTGAATGCTCCAATCCTGAAAGTTTTAAAAAAGATGTTGGATAATCATTTGTCTGAAGTAGTGGACTAAAGGACCGCCAAGGGCCCTTCCAACTCTGTTGTTGGTATTACTATTACTATTAATTATTATTATTGTTGTTGTTGTTGTCGTCGTCGTCATCATCACCCAAGGTTAAACAAGCCCACCCTCAGTCCACAGCAAGAGTAATTGATGTAATTTCTAAAAGCTAACTGTACCACTGCATTTATCAGAGTGATCTCATCTATCCCAGCATGCCTTTAAATTAGTTCTCACTGAGTTCTCTGCAGCTCTGTTCTGCTATCCATCTATCTGATTGATCCCAACTTCTGCACAATTCCTTCGTCCTATCAGAAAAAGGCTACGGGCTTATCCGGGCTTTACCTGGCTGTGTCCTCCTGTGCTTTCTTGAACTAGGGAACGGGACATGGAGCAGCTGATGCTGTAGCAGTGGAAAAAGCTACCAGCGATGTTACTGAGCCCCAAGGCTATCAGTTCCTGCAAGAGAGTTGAGAAGAGCTCAATGTATGTTTCTTTATTTGGGTAGGGTGGGGGGAAATAGTTCGGAAGAGGAGAGTTCGGAAGTACAGTACAGGCAAGTTCTCAACTTAGGACTATTATGGAGCCAGCCCTTTAAAGTCGTAAGTCATAACAGTTATAACATAGGTCACCCATGTTTCTAATCTGATTTTACAACTTTTATTTTGGTGATGGTTTTTAATTGACCAAACCGTTCATTGCATGTGTTAAACAGGCATCCCAATTGCTAAATGAATCAATGGTTTGTTACGGAGTGATTTGGCTGAAAACCTGAAGTAAATGCCAGGTTTTGACAAAACCATTGTAGCATGTGGTCTTGTGAATGCAGGATGCTGCAAATAACCATAAATGCTGAGCGTCTGACCTGCTGTCATGGTATTATGGGGTGGGAGCAGCCAATGGAATTTCAGAGCTGGGCTGAGCCTCCTAGTATTCTTGGGAGGATTCTTCATAACTTACAACCATTGCTAAGCAATGGTTGTAACCAGTAGTGGACTGCTGACCCCACGGCGGGGGTGGAGAGACGCAGTGGGGGTAGTAAGTTTATGCACTATTTATTGAATTCTTAATAGGTTTTTTTTACTGTCCTTCCTTCTCTAGTACCTTAGTATGATCCCTAGTTACTTTTAAAATAGGAAGCAATTAAATAGTATGTTTTACCCGTAAACGCTTTAATCATTTTAATCATTATCTAGAACTGAACTTTTATAGCAATTAAAGAAAATTGAGCTACTTGCCTAATCTGTTATCATACGAAACCTTTAAATGTTACTGTGCTCCTCAACAAATAATGCTGTCTGTCATTTGTCCTTTTTGTGATTATTCAAATAATGTGACTTAATCAATTGAAAAAGAGCCCAAGCACCTATTTGAAAACTTATCTTGGGCAGTAAGCCACCCCCACCCAGTCATATGAACTTTAAGCCACCCCCAGGTCACATGATTGTCAAGCCACTCCCACCTGGCCACATGGCTGTCAAGCCACTCCTACCCAGTCACATGACCATCAAGCCACACCCACAAAATAAGCCACGGCTACAGTGTGGCACTAAAAGTTTTGGCAGCCCATCACTGGTTGTAACATTGAGGATTACCTGCAACAGGAGTAGATAGATAGTTGACAAGACAATCAAGAGAGAAGATAAAGTCAAGGCAAAGAGAAAAGGGGGGGGGGGAGAACCAGGAAGCCAAGATATGAAAAGCATAACAAATTTATTTATTTATTTATTTATTATTTAGATTTGTATGCCGCCCCTCTCCGCATGTCATACCTGGTTGCTGTCCACACTATAGCCATACTTGAGTGCGAAGATTTTCCCAAGGGAGATGCAAAGGACATAGCTAACAATAGCAATGGCAAAAGCATTCCCTACCACCTGCCCAAAATAGCTTCCATTGGGGGCTTCAGGAGACCTCAATCTATAATAAGGAAACATAGATGACACAAGGCTGCACTGCTGTAGTACAAGGCAAAAGAAGAGAGGAACAGGTGATTTCCCAGGGCTGGGGTGGGAAGAGGAGTATTAAGCCAATAGGAAGGGAACCTCCATTGGGTGCAGTCGAAATAAGACCCCTATAAGTTTTGAAGCAAATCAATCTGGCCTAGTATGGCTCTGAGACCAATGGGTTTGGGGAAGCAGCAAGAACACTTACCCCTTGGGAATATCGCCCACAACACTAATCCCAAATTTGTGGCTTAGGCTGGCACCATAGCAGATTGCCGTAGAGACAATAATCTGAAAAAAGGAGGCAGGTAGGCAAAATATTATTTGGTAATTTAATGCTGCCCAGGAAGGGCACAGATGAAGGGATTTAATAGGTTGCAACATCACTAATGTGATGGCCTCATTCTTATTTGTTGGACCAGAATTTCCCAAATGCAAGCTAGCAATAATAACACAAGAGCACGCAACAGATTCAAACTTAATACGAACCGCTCCAAACTTGACTGTAAAAAATATGATTTCAACAATCGAGTTTTCGAAGCGTGGAACTCATTGCCGGACTCAATTGTGTCAACCCCTAACCCCCAACACTTCTCCCTTAGACTCTCCACGATTGACCTCTCCAGGTTCCTAAGAGGCCAGTAAGGGGCGTACCTAAGTGCACTGGTATGCCTTTTGTCCCCTGTCCAATTGTCTTTCCTTTCTTTCACCTATCTTATATATTCTCTTCCTTTCATATATCCTCTCCTCTAAGTTCACTTTCACCCTCATTTATATTATCACATGTCTATTTTTCTTCCTATGTATTTGTGTATTGGACAAATGAATAAATAAAATAAAAAATAATAAAAGGTTGAGCTGGGTGTTCCTCAGATGCATAATAAAAGTGGAGAAGACTCAGTCATTGCAGCACTCTAATCTTTTTTCTTTTTGGTCTCAGAAATGGGACTCTGGAAATGCAGTACCAATGGCTGCTGACAACAGAGGCATTGCAGCGATCTGTCAGTTTGCAAAATCTGTCTGTTTTTCATTTTGTTTTAACTTTAGGTTCTTTTTGAAAGAGTGTATAAATTGGTAAATTGTTGTCAATAAAAAACCAAACATAATCCAGGAATAATAACAACAAAACATCATTGGCATTGACAAATCCATCATCAGTCAATTGCAAAACAAGGTTTTGCTCAGAACATACACATCTGCCTATCCCCTGTCTTTGTAAGGGACTCAATAATGTAGAGAAAAATACCCAATGCAGTCTGAACAACCGGCTGATGGTGTGATGAACCATAGCAACAATAAACCAGCAGTGTGTATAATTAAAATATCATCAACTTAAATCTCCCAGAGATATTTTTAAAAGAGGAAATTAACTAAACTAAATGACATTATGAGCCATGGAGGCCCAATGGTTAGAATGCAGTACTGCAGGCTACTTCTGCTGACTACCAACTGCCTGCAATTTGACAGTTCAAATCTCACCAGGCTTAAGGTTGACTCAGCCTTCCATCCTTCTGAGGTTGGTAAAATGAGGACCCAAATTGTTGGGGGCAATATATGCTGACTCTGTAAACCACTTAGAGAGGGCTGTAAAGCATTGTAAAGTGGTATATAAGTGTAAGTGCTATTGCTATTATCAAAGTAATTAACATCAGTCTCTTATTTTTTAGCAACAGGCAGTTCAAAAAGATGGCACCCCATCAAAATCCTTGGCGTTCTGATTAAAATCAATTATAGTTGAATGCTGAGGAATTGGGACCTAGATTTTAAGAATAAGCTGTCTAAACTCTTTGCTTCCTACTCTTCCAATTTCTCTTGCCTTTCTTTCTTTCTTTCTTTCTTTCTTTCTTTCTTTCTTTCTTCAAAAATAAAATCTTCATTTCAATGAAGAGAGTGTATTTCTTCCTAGGAAACAGAATAACATTTTTATTTCTCTCTACCACTATGTAATATAAGGGATGAAGCTAATTCTAATACCTTCCAAGAATTGCATGGAAACAAATTCCTACCAATGATTGCTCTTTTTAAAAAAAACAACAACTAAAAACTCATTCCACCCAAACATTGTTCCCAAAGGGGATCTTGAAAAGTGATCTGGAGGGCTTCTGGATCCCAAAATAGAAATTCATGCCCAGAGCAGACATGTAGAAAATGCGAACCATGGCTACTGAAAGCTTTGACTGAAAGACTTAATGTCATTTTTCAACTATACCTTTTATGTGGCAATAGGGGGAAAACATGTGGCTAAGGAGTATATTGTTTCCACCTTCATTCCTCCACTATTGAATATATGCCATTACTAGATATATGTCACATTTCAATTCTGAAGCACATTAGGCATACTTTTGGGGCTGGTGGTAGCTAAACTATGGTGTATTTTCCTTATAAACAACCTAACATTCACCTTCCACTGAATATAATGCCAATTTTATTTCCATGAAGTTTTCATCTTGCTTTAATAACTAGACTTTGAGGGGGTATTTGGGAAGTATTATGCTAGTTAGTTTTTTCTTGTAATTTTAATATATTTAACATTATGACAAAGTTTCTGCAATGCTGGCCATATTTTGTTCCATTGTCATTTTAGGAAAAAAACCAAAAACAAGCAAGCCAATGATCTTAGAATGTTGCCCAAGAAGTTACCGTGAGAAGTTCAATGGGGATAGGTGCTGGAAGCTTCTTATGAAATTTGTCATTGAGTAGCTTGATGAGCAAAAGGACAACCATGGAGATCAAGGCAGTGACCACAGTACCAGTGTGAGTGCCAGGTAATTTTGAGCAAATCTCCACAAAGGTCTGTGTGAAAATAGCAAAATAGAGGAAGTCATAATTTGGAGACTGAAGAAAGAACATTGATGAAACACAACTTCTCTGTGTCTATTTGTACTTACATAGATCAGTGACAATGGTCCAGATTTATCCTCCAGGCTGATTCCAAAGACATACTTTAGTTGGGAAACCAGCACATGGATTGCAGCAGCTGTGGTATAGCCTCGCACCAAGGGCTCCGAAAGATAGGTGGCCACAAACCCAAACTGCAGCAGGCCAAGGGCAACCTAAAACAGATCATTGGTGAAGTTACAGCTGCCGAAACGGAAAATAATTTTTTATTTATTTTTTTAAAAATATATACATCTACACATTTACAAAACATAACCAAAAAAAAGGAAAAAGATACAAAACAAAACAAAACACATAAGGACAAAAATAATAATAATAATAATAATAATAATAATAATAGTTGATTAATTAATTAAATACAATAAACAATATTAACAATGACAATAAACAAACAACAAAATGTATATCGTTTGTATTCTCTTGTGAGGAGGAAAAAATAAACAGTCTTTTCTGATATCAAATTATTTTCTGGTGAAAGAAACAATCGGTATTTACTGTTATTCCTTTTGGTTATCAGTGTCTTTTTTGTTGTTGCTATTTTCTTAGCCGCTTTCTTACACTCCTACTTGATTAATTTAATTTCATGCAAATTTTATTTTAACAAAGCACTGTATATATATCATATTTGATCTGTTATATCAAAAAAAAAAAGAAAAAAATATTGCTATTGTTATATTGTAATTTAAACTTTTATTTCTTCTTTTAAACCAATCATAAAAAGAATTCCATGTTTTATAATAATCGGAGTCTTCTTTGTTTTTTAATTTAAGGGTTAAAGCATCAGATTCTGCACAGTCCAAATTTTTGTTAAGTATTAGTGAATCTTCAGGAGGATTGGGTTGCTTCCAGCATTGGGCTATTGCCATTCTAGTTGCGGTCAATATATGTACCATTAAATAATATTTGTTTTTATATATTTTAGAGCATTTTTCTTAAGACATCATTAGCTCAGAAAGCGAATGACCCAGAAAGCAGAACAAATGCTTAACTATTGCTAAGCGAGTAAGTAAAGTTTCAATAATTTGGAAGCCAGTGTGTCCCCTGGGATCAAGCTATTTTTAAATTCAGACTGTTTAATTAGCAGGAAGTACCTACCAACTACTCAGTCACCCACAATGGGCAATCAGCAGCTCTTAGAACAAACACTTATTAACTATTTAGGACAGTGATGGCAAACCTTTTTTTCCCTTGGGAAGACCATGTGCGCGCACTATCGTATATGCACGAGTGCCCACACCCATAATTCAATGTCTCAGGAGGGTGAAAACAGCTTCCCCCACCCCCGCAGGAGGCCCTCTGGAGGCCAGAAATGGCCTGTTTCCCAACTTCTGGTGGGCCCAGTAAGTAGGTGTTTCGCCCTCCCAAGGCTCCAAAGGCTTCCCTAGAGCTAGGGAAGGGTAAAAACACCCTCCCCCAGCCCCCAGGAGGCTGTCTGGAAGCCAAAAACGCCCTCCCAGATCCTCTGTGCAAGCCAAAAATCAGCTGGCAGGATGTAGGGGTAGTGATTTCTGACAGTCTCAAAATGGGTGAGCAGTGCAGTCAGGCGGTAGGGAAAGCAAGTAGGATGCTTGGCTGCATAGCTAGAGTTATAACAATCAGGAAGAGGGAGATTATGATCCCGCTATATAGAGTGCTGGTGAGACCACATTTGGAATACTGTGTTCAGTTCTGGAGACCTCACCTACAAAAAGATATTGACAAAATTGAACGGGTCCAAAGACGGGCTACAAGAACGGTGGAAGGTCTTAAGCATAAAACGTATCAGGAAAGACTTAATGAACTCAATCTGTATAGTCTGGAGGACAGAAGGAAAAGGGGGGACATGATCGAAACATTTAAATATGTTAAAGGGTTAAATAAGGTCCAGGAGGGAAGTGTTTTTAATAGGAAAGTGAACACAAGAACAAGGGGACACAATCTGAAGTTAGTTGGGGGAAAGATCAAAAGCAACATGAGAAAATATGATTTTACTGAAAGAGTAGTAGATCCTTGGAACAAACTTCCAGCAGACGTAGTAGATAAATCCACAGTAACTGAATTTAAACATGCCTGGGATAAACATATATCCATCCTAAGATAATATACAGAAAATAGTATAAGGGCAGAGTAGATGGACCATGAGGTCTTTTTCTGCCGTCAATCTTCTATGTTTCTATGTTGGAGCTGAGCTAGGGCAACGGCTTGGGTGCCAGCAGACATGATTTAGGAGATGTCATGCTTCACTCCTCACAATTCTCTGTATATGCACCACACATCTTGCTTGTTCATTCTTCTCTTTTCTTCCTGTGGACTCCCTCATTTCCCATTAATTTGCTCTGCAAATAACTGCCTTCAAACATACCAGTGTCACTGTCCACATTAACTACAGCTACTTCCACCCTGCCTAATAACAGTAAGACCAACACTTTCACCCTGGCGACCAAAGCAGATTCCATATTTCTTATTTTCAGATTTTAGCCATCAATTGGGTTTACACAACAGGTATTTACCTAATGTTTATCACCACCTTACCTGGAAGAGGCCCATTAAGCAGGTGACTGCAGTGACCAGCTCTATTCGGGCTGCATCCCTCCGGCTCTCATTGACAAATGTTTTATTGCTGCCAACAATCACTTCCAAATATTTTCCATTTGGTTCTAGTGACTCTGTCATACTTCCTAACATCACAGAAATGACAGCAAATGGACCTGTGGGAAGAAATCCACGGTTAGGGTGAACCTTTTAAATCTCTTCTTCTGATTCAAAAGATTTTGGAAATAATATCTACTTTCTTAGACCGAGTTAATAAACATAATATGATACAACAAGCATATATCAATTGGGCCAATAAATAAATATTTGCAGCAAATGTGTTAATAGAGATTAACTATTAGCTAGTATTATGTTTAGGTACTGCCAAATTTAAGAGGGGGGGGGGGCAAATAGGTACTTTGAAGATCCTACTGTCACATCTTCCTTCTGTGCTATTGTATATTTATAATTATGTTTTATATCTGTTATCTAATACAGTGTTTTTCAACCAGTGTGCCGTGGCACACTAGTGTGCCGCGAGAGATGGTCAGGTGTGCTGCGAAGCTCAGAGAGAGAAAGAAAGGAAGAGAGAGAGAAAGAGAGAAAGAAAGCAAGAGAGAGAGAGAGAAAGAAAGCAAGAGAGAGAGAGAGAAAGAAAGCAAGAGAGAGAGAGAGAAAGAAAGCAAGAGAACAAGAGAGAAAGAAAGGAAGAGAGAGAGAAAGAGAACAAGAAAAAGAAAGCAAGAGAGAAAGAAAGAGAGGGAGGGAGGGAGGGAGGGAGAGAGAGAAACATAAAGGGAGGGAGGGAGAGAGAAAGGGAGCAAAAAAGAGAGGAAGGAAGGAAGAGAAAGAAAGAGGGATGGAGAGAGAGAGAAAGAAAGATGAAGGGAGAGAAAGAGGGAGGGAGGGAGAGAGAAATAGAGTGAAAGGAAGGAAGAGAGAGAGAGAGAGAATTTTTTTATCCAAACATTTCCCCCCCCCCCCCGCTCAATGTGCCCCAGGGTTTCGTAAATGTAAAAAATGTGCTGCGGCTCAAGAAAGGTTGAAAATCACTGATCTAATACATGCCTGATAAAATAAATAAATAAAAATAAATAAAATTTGTCTCAACCTCCCCTCCCTCACTTCTTCCTTCTGTTCTAGCCCTTCTCACTTCCCCTCTACTGCTCTTCTCCTTGAAAAAGGTTTTCTGCTTAACATGGAAAAAATATTGTGCTAGCCAATTGGAAAATGCAGCACATTTTTAAAATGGAGTCTGAAAAAGTTATCTGTGCAGCTATGGCTTCCAATTGTCCAGATAAGGCCTTTCTTTAATACTCTTTCTGTAAGTCTTTTGAGGGCTTCCCAAATTAGACCTATAGTTCATTGCTAGTGATGCCATTGGTGTTCTACTCTAGTAAATGTGACCCCATCAAGCATCTAAAGTAGCATTCTTTGCTTACCAACCGAGATGTGTCTGGATGTCCCAAATAAGAAATATATCAGAACTGGATAGAAGGACGAATACAAACCATGGACTGGAGGCAACCCTGCTAGGAGTGCATATGCCAAACCTTGAAAAAATATAAGGGGAAGTTACCTTGCTATAGCTTTAGCATCAGAAATTCTCTGACTGAAAGTGTCTGTCAGAGAATTCCCACTGGCGAGATCAACACAAGAGGGCCAATAGTTGGTCAGAGGGTATTTTTTCCTCAAGATCCCAGGATTCCAAAATAAGATTTCAGATAACATACCCTGTGGGAGATGCATAATCCCCACACTGAATCCTGACATGATGTCCCCTAGTAACCATTCTTTGACTGGGTAGTGTGGCAACCAGCTAAGGATGGGCAGGAATCGAAATAGCAAGTTCTTTGCAGTTGATCCTGAGCATCTGGAAAAAAAGAGGTGGACAAAGACCTTTGCAAGAGGAAAGCAGGGTTTAAATTAAATTAAATTATAAATTAAATTAAATTATTAAATTATAAATTAAATTATTAAATTAAATTAAATTAAATTATTAAATTATAAATTAAATTAAATTATTAAATTAAAAATTAAATTATTAATTAAATTATTAATTAAATTATTAATTAAATTAAATTATTAAATTAAATTAAATTAAATTAAATTAAATTAAATTAAATTAAATTAAATTAAATTAAATTAAATTAAATTAAATTAAATTAAATTAAATTAAATTAAATTAAATTAAATTAAATTAAATTAAATTAAATTAAATTAAATTAAATTAAATTAAATTAAATTAAATTAAATTAAATTAAATTAAATTAAATTAAATTAAATTAAATTAAATTAAATAGAATTTGAAGGATGTGGGGCAATGAAAGAACTGGGAATCTGTTCCATTCCATGAGGTAAATTTGTGAATCACTCCCAGAATCTATCAAGAGGGGGGGGGGGAAACCACAATGGCCATGCCACATTATTCTGCCATAAAAAGATCAAATTCCAGAGTTGCAATATTGGAATTCTGGACATTTTGATGGCTAAAAGCAGAGGTGGAGCTGCTCCACCTACTCCTAACTAATTGTGTGCAACAAATGCCACAACCTTTCCACCTTGTTTTTTTTTTAAATTATTCTAAAAGTGCAACAGAACATGCAGCTGTTAGACAAGGTTTTTCTCCAGTCCTTGGCAAAAATAATTAAGCGCAATCGAATGAATCATGGGGCTTTTTTAAAGGGTGGGGAGGAGCTGAACAGTGTTAATTTTCAGGCGCTGGCTTGTATGGACATTTCTACCCATGGCAGCCTCACCTCTTCATGTAAAATCCAACATACTTTTCCAGATCTTTTAGGCTACTTAGTTAGTTAGAGGAATACAACAATTATGAGAAGCAAGGAAATATTACAAATATACAAATCTAATATATTATTATTATTATTATTATTATTATTATTATTATTATTATTAACCAATAAAATGTAAAAAAGTACATGAAGAAAATTGTACATGAATGTCTATCTCAAGTCCTTTTAAAGTTATTTTCTTTTGTCTTTTGTGTAACACTGGAAGCTTCCTTTGGGGGATGCACAAAACTGCAATCTTTGTTGAGGCAGAACACACCAAACAACTAGTCTATTTAATGTATATTGAGAGAGAGCAGATAACACATACCCATCATTTACTGATTAATAAGAGTTGAATGTGGGGACAAGGGAACTATGTTATCAAATTTAGAAAGGTGGGAAGGGTTTCAAATCTGTCTATAACTACAAGAAAGAAGATTGAAGTCGCTTCTTTATGTATTTTTACTTTTTCTTTTTTGCTTCCTATTGTTTTCAACACCTTCCTCCCTTCCTCCCTTCCTCCCTTCCTCTCTTCCTCCCTTCCTCCCTCTCTCCCTCCCTCCCTCCCATGCACATGAAGACCAGCAGGCTGGCATGCCGGAACCCGGAAGAGCAACGGGTTATGGCTTGCATGCCGAAAACATGGAGAGGAGATCCCAGCAGACAGTCTCTCAGCTGTCTTCACATGCAGCAGAAGACCAAATGTCATGCTGGAAACTGGAAGATCATCTTTCTGGTGTGCATGTGCTCCAGGGGGCTGCTCTTCTGGTTTCCAGCACATGGGCGCACGCGGGCACTCCCATTTCGGCACTCAGTGCCAAAAGGTTTCACCAACACTGCTATAGCATTGGTATATTCCTCTTTTCTTCTCTAAGATTTGAGGACAATGTGTTGCTTTGTCTTTGACTTACGACCATACAGATAGTCCTTGATTTATGACCATAATTGAGCCCAACATTTCTGTGGCTAAGTGAAACATTTGTTAAGTGAATTTCCCCCACTTTTATAACTTTTCTTGCCAGAGTTGTTAAGTGACTTACTCCAGTTGTTAAGTTAATAACACAGTTGTTAAATGAATCTGGCTTCCCCATTGACTTTGGTTGCGAATGGTGATCACGTGATCCCAGGATACTGTGACCATCATAAATATGAGTCAGTTGCAAGTGTCCAAATTTTGATCACATGACCATGGAGATGCTATAGTGGCCGTGAGTGTGAAAAATGACCATGTCACTTTGTCATTATAATTTTGAACAGTCAAAGTTGGCTGTTGATTAAATGAACTGTCGTGAGTCAAGGATCACCTGTATTCTGTCATCATTTCCTTCCAAACATCTGCTATTCAGAAGCAACAGCTTATTTGCTTTCCTCATGTTTCCCAAGGCCCTTTCTCAGTCATCCTTTCATAATCTAAAACCTGCTTCCCTGATTTTTCATGCCATGAGTTATGGATTAGCAATACTTTACCTTATTTTCCTGATCTGGGTGGAAAGCGACTCTCGTGATACCTGTTTTCTCAGGCCGATCTTCTCAAGCTCGGACTCATTCAGTACTTCACCTGCACTTTCTGCCTTGGAGTGACCTGGCTCTCCGTTTGCCTCCATGCCAACCTCAGCGGTCCCACCTGTTTTGTGGTTCAGCTTTGGGGCTGGGAAGAGAAGAAGAAGCACCATCAATACTAATGTTCCAGAGGTGGAACTACCAAGATTTGGTTGGCCCTAATCCTGCTGGCTTCTCATAAAACCTTAAAAACCTGGAAGTTGAAGTTTGTTTGTTTATTCATTCGTTCATTCATTCATTCGTTCATTCATTCACTCATTCATTCATTCATTGGATTTGTATGCGGCCCGTCTCCGTGGATTTGGGGCGGCTCACAACAGACATAGAATACACAATAAAACAATTTGATCCAATTAATAATTGGGTCTATGGAGAGGGGCCGCATACAAATCCAATAAATTATTATTATTTATTATTATTAATTATAATAGTTAAAAGACTTAAAAAACATCCTAAAAGCTTAAAAACATTCAATTCTCATTCACGCAATCCAAAGATTATTCAAAACACTTTCATGGTTGGGGGGGGGGGGGAGAGATCTAATGGCCCCAGGCCTGCGGCAAAGATGAGTCTTCAAACTTTTTCAAAAAGCAAGGAGGGTGGGGGCAGTGCGAATCTCTGGAGGGAGCTGGTTCCAGAGGGCCGGGGACCCCACAGAGAAGGCTCTTCCCCTAGGTCCCGCCCGCCGACATTGTCTGGTTGACGGGACCCTGAGAAGACCAACTCTGTTAGACCTCACCGGTCGCTAGGATTCAAAGTTAGTGGAGCCTATGTGGTTGACATTAATTTAGCTATGACTATTGGAGTTAGTATAGGTGTTTATTTTTACATAGCCATATGTTTTAACAAAACCATGTGTTTAACAAAGCCACGTGTTTTTAACACAGAATACAAATGTGATTTTTTTTTAGATGGTCATTTTCTATTCTGAGTTCTTAAATTTTAATCTAGCTATCCAGAGTTTACATTGCCATATAAATTAAGTACAGGAATAAAATGCATAACGAACACAATCTCTTAATTTGGGGGGGGGGATTGAAACCAGGATCCTGGAGCTCTATCTTGATTTTTTTTTTTAAATAAAGGAGGTCATTAAAAAAATAGAACCCGGCATTTTAAAATCCTGGCATACATTTTAAAGCGACTGGTAGATATCCAGGCCCATGGGATTCGGCGGCATATAAATTAAATTAAGCCGTTATATAAATGAAATGGCTCCTGAGGAGAAAGGTTTTTAAAAGGAAAGAAGACGGAGGGAGGGCCGAGCCCTGCTTGCTGCTTGGCCCTTTGCCAATAAAAACCACCTCTATAGCTCCCTAAGTCCAAGAAAGGAGGGTGTCACCATTCTCCCATCTCCAGCTCAGGGCAAATGCCCCTGCCTTGTGTTTTCCAGCTCTGATTCAAAACTGCCCTCGGTTGACCCCAGCTGTCTCAAACCCTTCAGAAGAAAAACAGTCTTTGTTCCATTCTAGTGGCAGCCTCACCTCCAACTGGCTGCAGTGCTTGGCACACCCCCTTCTGTTCTCTGAAAAGGCACTGTGACCTTTTCCTCACCCAATGGGCACTTTGCCCAGCTTGGGTGAGGAATCTTCTCCTTGCTTTCCCACCCCCTGTCCTTCCCTGTCCTTTAAAAAATATATATATATATTTTGCAAAACTCTGGTCTGTAAATTGCAATTTATGGACTTTTGTTCCTTTAAAGCTTAACTATCAATTATTGTGTGCCAATAATATCTTATTTTTATTTGATTGCATATATCTCACATTTATTATTTTTATAAATATCTCAAAACAGCAAAGATTATGGATTGTTCTTTCTTCTTCCTATTTTATCCACAACAACCCTAGTATTCTGTTGCTTTGGTTGTTGTAGCATCAGGACAATAATGCTGTAATAAAGGGGAAACGCAAAACGTGAGGGTCGGTTTTATTGTCAGATAATATAGGAAGGGGCTGTCTATGATATCTCCGGGACCGCCTTCTGCCGCATGAATCCCAGCGACCAGTTAGGTCCCACAGAGTTGGCCTTCTCCGGGTCCCGTCGATGAAACAATGTCATCTGGTTGGACCCAGGGGAAGAGCCTTCTCTGTGGCGGCCCCGACCCTCTGGAATCAACTCCCCCCAGAGATTAGGATTGCCCCCACCCTCCTTGCCTTTTGCAAACTCCTTAAAACCCACCTCTGCTGTCAGGCATGGGGAAATTGATTCCCCTGGGTTATTTCTGTTTTAGGTATGGTTTGTTTGAGATGTATGATTGTTTTTATATTAAGGGTTTTAAATTGTTTTTAACTATTAGATTTGTGCTGTTTTTGCTGTTGTGAGCCGCTCCAAGTCTCCAGAGAGGGGCGGCATACAAATCTAATAAATAATAATAATAAAATAACATCTTTGTGTGCAAACATCTGGGAAAGCAAAGGAAAGGTGCACAGACTAATAATAAGGGCCCTTTAGGCCAGTCCATACAGAAGTCAACCAGTGTGGCTTGCCTTCCCCTACACCAGTGGTTCTCAACCTGGGGGCCTGGATTCCTTTGGTGGTCAAATGATCATTTCACAGTGGTTGCCTAAGACCGTGGGAAAAGACAAATTTCCCATGTTGTTAGGAAATAAAGCTTCTATTCTGGCCCTTGAAACATATTTTTACAATCTGACCAATCAGGCATTTACAGTGGGGGTGTCCCTCTGACCTCTCTGCCAATTAGATTAAAGCTCTGTTGGGAGAATTGGTGCTAGACTTATGGTTGAGGGTCACCACAACATGAGGAACTGTATTAAGGGGTTGCAGCATTAGAAAGCTAGAGAACCACTGCCCTACAGGGATGAGAAATGATCAATCAGGTTTTGCAATAGCTATGATCTAGACTGAGGTCAGTTTGGCCCAGCTCATTGAAACCCAGATTGGAAGGTCTGAAGTAGACCTAAGAAACCATTGGAAGTAACAAGGGAAGCAAGCAGCTTATCTTGCAATGTAGAATTTGCCAGAGTAGTCACTTTGAGCCACTCTCTTCCTGTTGCTTTATATTTAAAGTCAGGAGGAGGAGGAGGAAGAAGAAGAAGAAGAAGAAGAAGAAGAAGAAGAAGAAGAAGAAGAAGAAAAACGAGAAGAAGAAGAAGAAGAAAAAAACAAGAAGGGGGAGAACAACAGCAGCAGCAGCAGCAACAACAACAAGAAAAGAAGAACAAGACAACAAGAATTATTCAAAACAAACACACATACATCACAGCAACTGGCATGCATACTGACTACTGTAATGCTCTCTACATGGGGCTACCTTTGAAAAGTGTTCAGAAACTTCAGATCGTGCAGAATGCAGCTGTGAGAGCAGTCATGGGCTTCCCCAGGTATGCCCATATCACTCCAACACTCCACAGTCTGCATTGGCTGCCGATCAATTTCCGGTCACAATTCAAAGTGTTGGTTATGACCTTTAAAGCTCTTCATGGCATCGGACCAGAATATCTCCAAGACCGCCTTCTGCCACACGAATCCCAGCGACCGATCCGGGTCCCGTCAACTAAACAATGTCAGTTGGCGGCTCCAGGGGAAGAGCCTTCTCTGTGGTGGCCCCGATTCTCTGGAACCAGCTCCCCCCAGAGATTAGAACTGCCCCTACCCTCCTCGCCTTTCGCAAACTCCTTAAAACCCACCTTTGTCGTCAGGCATGGGGGAACTGAGATATCTCCCCCGGGCCTATACAATTTATGTATGGTATGCTTGTGTGTATGTCTGTTTAATAAGGTTTTTTAAAAATATTTTAAATTGTAAATTATTAGATTTGTTATAAACTGTTTTTATTGTGTTCTGAGCCGCCCTGAGTCTATGGAAAGGGGTGGCATACAAATCTAATGAATAAATAAAATAAATAAATAAATGCATATAAGATTTCATCTTCAGTGAATAATAGAATACAGACATTCTTTCCTGTAACAAATAACTTTGAATACTATGTTATGCCACAGTTAGGAGCATACCATTTTAAAAAATAAATAAATAAAAGTGTTGCTTTCAATCACTGCTGTTTATACTGGTAGCAGAAATAATTCTCAGGTGTATTTTACAATGGACGATTGCAGGAGAACACTCATGCATTTATCTGGTAGCATGTGGGCTAGGTCTAGATATTCTGATTTACTATGGTTAAACTCGCTAGTTGAAGATGTTTTGGGTTAAATAAAAGATGTTACAGGTTGTAATTTACTTAGCAATCATTTTGCACCAGGATGTCTTATTAATGAACCTGGTTGAACTGAAGACCTGTTATTTTGCACTGAAATACTGCTCTCCCCCTCTCCCCCTCCCTTCCTCTCCCTCCCTCCCTCCCTTGGGAAGCAATTGTTTCTGGAAAGTAAATGTAAATGTCATCCAAAGGAAGATTAAGACATTGCAGAAAGGACAAATGACTCAATGCATGGACTCTGGTCTCCAAGGCATTTTGGTTTTCAAAATTTCCCATAGGAAAATTTCAGGACCAAGGCAAATGGAATTTCAAGAGAGAAAGAGTTGTCTATGGTGGTGATTATCCATCATCCAAGTCATGGTTGTCCCAAAGGTGCTTTTTTTTGCCCCCAAGAGGCAACTGGACATTTTGGGTTTTCTTTGAAGACATTTTGCTTCTCATCCAAGAAGCTTCTTCAGGCCTGATTAGATGCCTGGGTGGTGCTGGTGGTGGTGATGGAACCTGATAGCGAATAAGGTCAGAGTAGGCAAGGGAAGACATTTGGGGTTTTTTCCTGCTCTGCTGAAGACCTGAGGGAACAGCTCTCTTTTGAAATAAGAATTTGGTTTGAGGAGATATTTTTCACTTAACAGAAAATGTACAGAATTCTACTGGAAGCAAATATCAACTTTGGAAGACAGATCCAAAATCAAGGAAAGAATACACCATCAGATTCTAAGTAGGGTCTCAATTTATATTGTGTTTGTTCTCATTGCCTCTCAAGCTGAGATGCATTATATTTGCCTCCCTGCAAATACTGTACGTGAAGTTTGACCAGAACCAGGAACTAGAAGGGGACAATCCATATGATTAAACACCATTAGAACTCAGGGGAGAAAAATCATTTTGAACATTAAAAGAGGCAAAATGTTTCCCTTTGAAAATGCAGCCATAAGGAAAAACTCTCCCCCAAAGTACATCCTTGCTGTAATTCTACTAGTGCACAGGAGCTTTATTGTATCCCCTCTGGTCAACTTTCTTGTAAACATATTAATTATGCTTTGCAAACATGTCAAAACCTAACTGAGGAAGCCATCCTATATAGAGAGCATGGCATTGGACCAGATCACCTCCGGAACCACCTGCTACCGCACGAATCCCAGCGACCGATAAGGTCCTACAGAGTTGGCCTTCTCCGGGTCCCGTCGACCAAACAATGTCATTTGGCAGGCCCCAGGGGAAGAGCCTTCTCTGTGGTGGTCCCGGCCCTCTGGAATCAACTCCCCCTGGAGATTAGAACTGCCCCCACCCTCCCTGTCTTTCATAAACTACTCAAGACTCACTTATGCCACCAGGCATGGGGGAGTTAAGATATTCCTTTCCCCTAGGCCATTACAAGTTATGCATGGTATGTTTGTGTGTATGTCTGGTTTATAATAAGGGTTTTTAGTTGTTTTATTAACTGGATTGTTACGTGTTGTTTTTTTATCATTGTCTACGGAGAGGGGCGGCATACAAATTCAATAAATAAATTAATTAATAAATAATAAATAAATAAATAGAGAGTCATTTCACAGATCCATTTCACTGTGACTATGAGGAAGCAGAAGTCACAGCATCTGGGTCTTGTTCCCTTTATTTCTGCCAGCTAATTTCTTCAGTACCCCTAAGGAGTTTCCTGTATTCAGATGCTGCCTTACACCAGGGCCAGTCTTGAAGTACGTTTTCACAGTCATTCTAATTAGCTTCTGTGGTGTGGGGTGGAGAAGTCGCCATATCCTGGATGGTATCAGGAGATGAGAGTTTCAGACTTACATCATGGCAAGTTTAAACTTCCCAGCTCAGTCCTCTCTTGGCAACCAGGAGGTTGTAGAACACAACGAAGGGCATTTGGGAGATGAGTGGTTCATGTTTTCAGACTCTTTGTAGCCCAATCTCTGTTATCTTCAAGGGCAGCATGATAGTAGGCATCCGTAAAAATGTCAAAATGTATAGAACAGTGATGGCAAACCTTTTAGACACCAAGTGCCCAAACTGCACATGCGCGCATACCCAAACTGAAAGGCACATGCAAGTGTATGCATGTACAGACATGTGTGCATGCACAGCAGAGACCCAAAGACCAGCTGGCCAGCAAGATCCCAATACAGTGGTACCTCTACTTACGAACTTAATTCTTTCCATGACCAGGTTCTTAAGTAGAAAAGTTTGTAAGAAGAAGCAATTTTTCCCATAGGAATCAATGTAAAAGCAAATAATGTGTGCGATTGAGGAAACCACAGGGAGAGCGGAGGGCCTGTTTCCTCCCAGGAGATTCCTAGAGAGACCCCACAGAAGCTTCTCCCTGCCTTTTCCGGTTACAGTTTCGGAAGCTCAGGTTTATAAGTGGAAAATGGTTCTTGAGAAGAGGTAAAAAAAATCTTGAACACCCAGTTCTTATCTAGAAAAGTTCGTATGTAGAGGCGTTCTTAGGTAGAGGTACTACTATACTGGTAGCGCAACAAGAGGTAAGATCTTTTTCTTTCGTGAGCTTCTGTTTCATCGTTTTCAGGGAAACAGAAGCTCACAAAAGAAATGCCACAGAGATCTGACCTGGGGCGACGGTGCAAGTGCCAGCAGAGGGGGTTCTGCATGCCACTTCTGGCACACATGCCATAAGTTCACCATCATGGAAATAGAAGATGGTTTGATGAAGGGGTTTTCTTCTTTGCATTTTCCTTTTTCCCATAATGATCAATCAATCTGCTGCCAGTTTTTGTTCTTTTTTTCCCCCAGAGTTGAGAGAGAGAGAAAAAGATGTTATCCTTTCTCACTAAAATCAGTTGAGGTTTTACCATGGAGGGGTTTTAATTCTCTTGAATATAAGTGAGAATCAACAAACTCCTTTCCTTAAAACCTATGTAGCTGCATTCATAAAAATGCAAATGTTTGCATATTGTCCAGAAGCACCCATCACGCTCCAACTACTCTTTATCAGGTTGCTCTTCAGGCTTTATAGAAGGTATCCTTATTACAAAAAGTGGGAAATGCGTTATCGCTTGCCGCTTTGTTGAGTCCAATAGTTGACTCGATAAGGCTGTTCCCATCCTGCATTTGTCTCTCTCATTGTCAACAATTCTTTGTTTGATTTTTACATCATATAGAAATTATGAAATATAGATGTTCTGCTCCAGGACCGTTCACAGGAGGAAGGTGGTTTTACATGCCGGGGCTACATTATTGGAGGTTATAT
Organism: Erythrolamprus reginae; assembly: GCF_031021105.1. Lineage (NCBI taxonomy): Eukaryota > Metazoa > Chordata > Lepidosauria > Squamata > Dipsadidae > Erythrolamprus > Erythrolamprus reginae. The sequence continues at coordinate 78,778,756 of NC_091951.1, forward strand.
ACCAGTGATGGCAAACCTTTTCCCCTCGGGTGCCGAAAGAGCATGGGTGCGCACTATCGTACATGCGTGAGTGCCCACACCCATGATTCAATGCCCGGAAAGGGCAAAAACAGCTTCCCCCTGCCCACCTGGAGGTCTCTGGAGGCCAGAAATGGCCTGTTCCCCAACTTCTGGTGGGCCCAGTAGGCTCGTGTTTTGCCCTCCCCAGGTTCCAAAGGTTTCCCTGGAGCTAGGGGAGGGTAAAACTGCCCTCCTCCATCCCCCTGGAGGCTCTCTGGAAGCCAAAAATGCCCTCCCAGAGTCTCTATGCGAGCCAAAAATCAGCTGGCTGGCACACACATGCACCTTGTGTACCAGAAGATATGGTTCCTCGTGCCACCTGTGGCACCTGTGCCACAGGTTCACCATCACTGTTATATACTGTTCAGACCTTTGGTCATTGTCCCTGTTTTGCTTTCTATTGAGGTTTTTTAACCTAATACAAAGAGATGGAATTGTTGCCAGTTTTCTTAATACAGTATAAGATTGCCCATTGATCTTGTCATCAAAATAAAACATTGGATTTTGACTGGAAAACAACGTTCACTTTAAAAGCTGGATTTATGTCTTGAAAAATGGAAGCCAACAGTTATTTTCTCACTTTCATCCCAGAAGCTAAAATAATAATAATAATTAATAATGATAATAATGATAATAATGATGATAATGATGATAATAATGATAATAATGATAATAATGATAATAATGATAATAATGATAATAATGATGATAATAATTTATTAGATTTGTAGGCCGCCCATCTGCGAATACTCCTATCACTCTTGTACTTGAGCAGATTGAATGTTCATATTTGAAGAGCTTCCTTTAAAGCCATAGTCTGATAGTCTTGCATACCAACCACATGTTATCTTTTTAAAACATTGTTTTAAAGATTATTCTTAATCAATTGACTAAAAAAAGGATTTGGCAACTTGTTCATTGTTTTGTAATCCTTCCTATGTCTTAAACACGCTTTAGTTTTGTCAGGCTTCCCTTAATCTGAATGTTGTAACATTTTCTTTCTCATGGTCAACAATTGTTTTTGCTTTTTCCTGAAGATCTCATGCTATTTTAAAGTCGTCAAGAAACATTGTATTACTTTTATACCAGATTGTTGCTTATCCAACAAGGTCAGAACTAGATTTGTTTCAATTCTGTGATGAAAACTTGGTTTATGTCTCAGCTACCAAGGAAGAAATGTATCCCCAACATGCATTCTCTCCCCTATAGTTCACTGAGATTGCTAAACAACAATTAAAGGAGATTCTATCTTGCTCCCCACTCCCCATTCAGGAATAAATTAAGCAATATAGTATTTGCAAAAGGACAAACTGATATTTAGGAAAAGTAGCCTATGATGATTAAAACTTACAAGGGAATCATGGAAATAAAATGGGAACAGGAGCAGGAATGATGCGGCATCTGGGATTATGGCATGCTACAAATATAACCTGGATTGCAATATTTTGTGAATCCCATTCCAGTGGTGGGTTCTAAAACCCCTTACTACTGGTTTGTGTATGCACGTGACGCTTCTCTGCATACGCAGAAGCATCTTGGGTGGGTGGGGGGAGCCTCCCACCACTGGCGCTACCGATTCTTAGAACCAGGCCAAACAGGGAGCAACCCATCGCTGTCCCATTCATACAACATAAGTATGCATCACAGTAAGCTTTAGAGTCAATTCCAGGATTGGTGGCCAAAAGGTCTGATTTATAGCCTTAATTTTTTTTAACATTTCTGTTACTAAACTCAAAGGGAGATAATTTTTAACCCTGAAAGAGTTGCTAAATTCTGATTTCCATTTCAGCTCTTTACGACTATCCCAACTACCCCAACAGAACTATTTCAATTTTCTGCTTATTTATCTATGAATTAAAGCTCTGTCTTTTCTCAGCGGCATTTGTAAGGAAAGGTGTGGATTGCCCTCTCTTACCTGATAGATGTCACACACAACTGCTGAATTGATGACACATGTTGCCTGCCAGCCAGCCAGCTTTATAACCTTGGGCTCTGCTTGGCTCAGAATTAATCCCTGAGAGTGATCTTTGAGACTGCCCTCCCTTCTTGCCTTCACGTCACTACACTGGTCTGGCTGCTTCTCTGCTCGGTTGAAGTTCCAGAGTTGTGCTTCTTGGATCGGAGCCCTGGCTTAGCTGACGATTTGGCCCAGGACTTTGGGACTTTATCAGAGTCAAGGCAAAACTAGACATACAATCCTGGGTCTTGAAAGCTTAGAACTATGATGCCTTAAACATGATCTAAGTATTGCCCACAAGATCATATGCTGCAATGTCCTGCCTGTCAACGACTACTTCAGCTTCAACCACAACAACACAAGAGCACACAACAGATTCAAGCTTAATATTAACCGCTCCAACTTGACTGTAAAAAATATGACTTTAGTAATCAAGTTGTCGAAGTGTGGAACTCATTACCGGACTCCATAGTGTCATCCCCTAACCCCCAACATTTTATCATTAGACTATCCACGGTTGACCTCTCCAGATTTCTAAGAGATTGCTAAACAACTGATGCACATCAGCATACCTTCCGTCCCCTGTCCTATTGTCTCTCCTATATCTCATATATATTTTCTTCTATTCCTATATGTTTTCTTCTATTCTTTCATTGATATATTTTATTCCTATGTCTTCTCTTCTGTTCTTTCTTTGATATATTTTACTACGAGTATATCCTCCATAAAAGTGGTTCTCAACCTTTCCAATGCCGCGACCTCTTAATACAGTTTCTCATGTTGTGGTGACTCCCAACCATAAGTCTAGCATCAATTCTTCCAACAGAGCTTTAAGTTGATTGGCAGGAAAGTCAAAGGGACACCCTTCTGTAAACGCCTGATTGGTCAGATTGTAGAAATATGTTGCGAGGCGCCAGAATAGAAGCTTTGGTTCCTAACGCCATGGGAAATTTGTCTTTTCCCATGGTCTTAGGTGACCCCTGTGAAATAGTTGTTCGACCCCCAAAGGGGTCCCGACCCCCAGGTTGAGAACCACTGCTCTATAACCTTCATTGTGTATTGGACAAAATAAATAAATAAATAGAATAAATAAATGAGGGTGGCCAAATTAGAAGGGGAAACTAATTAAATTTGCAGATGATCTCAAGCTGGCCGGAGTAGCCAATACCCCAGAGGACTGGCTCAAGGTACAGATGGATCTTGACAGACTTGTACAGTGGGCCCAAACAAATAAAATGAAGTTCAATGCAGAGAAAAGTAAAATCCTACACTTAGGTAAGAAAAACCTAAGACATACATACGGGGCGACTCACAACAGCGACAGAACAATTCATAACAAATCTAATAGTTTAAAAACATTTTTAAAACCCCATTATTAATCAGACATACATACAAACATACCATACATAAATTGTATAGGCCCAGGGGAGATATCTCAATTCCCCCATGCCTGGCGGCAAAGGTGGGTTTTAAGGAGTTTACGGAAGGCAAGGAGGGTGGGGGCAGTTCTAATCTCCAGGGGGAGCTGGTTCCAGAGAGTCAGGGCCGCCACAGAGAAGTCTCTTCCCCTGGGACCTGCCAAACGACATTGTTTAGTCGACGGGACCCGGAGAAGGCCAAGTGGGATTCGTGGGATAGACAATCCAGTGTTGATCAGTCTTTGGCATATTTCTATGAGAGTTCCTTAACCAGAATTCTCAAATATTTCCATGTATGTCAATCAGGGCAATGCATTTGCTAATCATGGTGGTGGAGTACTATCTCAACAAGAGTTATTTATTAAATTTATATGCTACCCATCTCACTATCCAAAGTGACTCTATACTACATTTATCCACGAGGAAAGGCAGGTAGACTGAAGCACAATAAAATTTACTCACCTTGACTTACTAGTGATAAAGAAGGAAAATGGGATGAGATTTCCTTTTTTTCCTCTTGAAGCTCCTCTGTAAGGACATTGAGATATTTGGCTGTTTTTTGTTGGAAATGGGACAGAGATAAATAAAAGTTCTTGTAATCTGTTTCAATCTGAAAGAAATTCACTTTAGAGTAGATGAGTAAAGGATAGTTTAAAATGATTTACAGGGTAGTGGAGGGTGAATTGCTGGCCGGTAATAAATATTTAATAGCGATTAAGGGAAGCAAAACCCCAGGCTGGTAATTGAACCCTAAAGAACATTTTTTTCACAATTTTGTAGCCGTTATTGTTTGAGTTATCTTTTAAAAAGGGGTTACAAAGTTTATACACATAACATATTTTACATTGATAAGATATTAGCAACCAGCTGCTTTTATAAACATTTAAAGTTGCATTTCTAATTATGCTTGCTAAAGAGAAAATTGTACTGCAGTGGTTCTCAACCTTTCTAATGTTGCGACCCCTTAATACAGTTTCTCATGTTGTGGTGACTCCCAATCATAAGTCTAGCGCCAATTCTCCCAAGAGCTTTAAGATGATTGGGAGGAAGGTCAGAGGGACACCCTCACTGTAAACACCCGATTGGTCAAATGATAAAAATATGTTCCAAGACACCAAAGTAGAAGCTTTAGCTCCTAACACCATGGGAAATTTGTCTTTTCCTATGGTGTTAGGTGACCCCTGTGAAACGGTCATTCAACCCCAGGTTGAGAACCACTGCACTGGAACAAATGGAGTGAATGATCATGGTTGCCTCTGAATAACTATCCTAGATCCCTATCCTAGGTGTTCTGTCGGGCTCTCTGGTAGGAGCCTTCTGAAAATTCAAGGGTATAAATTGCAGACGCACACACATTTGAAAATTCAAAACAATGTTCTTTATCACAAAATTCAAAACAAACTAAGCACTCTTTTTGTATTGCAAAGAGCACTCGTCCCAAAACAACCGGGTAGTCTGTACAATTTCCCTTAAGCAGTCATTAAGTACTTAGCTAGCAGCTGTGAAGAACCTTCACACCCCTTCTTCTTCCAATGAAGTGAGACACACACACACACACACATGCTGCTCTGCTGTGGTTTCAAAGGGGTGACAAATCAATAAAGTCCAGAAAACAACAACACACGATTCCTGAAGAACTGTGATCAGATACTCTTTCACAACGGCCAAACCCACACACTGCTATTTATAGCAGCAGCCCTAATTACTGGAGCCCCACCCAACCACAGGCAGCCTCATTTTCTCTTGTAATAATCCTTCAGTTGTTGTCTCCTATGCATCACCCTATGCGTGGATGTGTCATCAATTCTTGTTCAGAATCCAAGGATGATACAGATGATTGATCTCCTCCTGAGCTGTCTGCCAAACTCCCCTCTTCCCTGTCACTCATGCTTCCTTGGTAAGAGGAGGCTTCAGCGGCAGATTCCATTGGGAGCAAAACAGGCCTGCGGCATGTGGATGTCTCCCCCACATCCACCTGCACATTCCTTGGGGCAGGAGCTGGGCCAGAGCTAACCACAACACCTAGGAATCCTAGAGATCATCTACCCCCTCTGCCCATTGGACGATCTATGATGTAGAATACAGTATTTCAGCTTTCCATTCAATGTTTCAAGCAAATAGGAGTATTCAATATTCCTCATAATGGATTGATAAATACTAAAATAATTTGTTACGTCTCTCGATGAAAACTGTTTGTTTGCATGGCCTGGTTTCTGCCGTGGTGTGGCCTGATGGTTGGGGATCCCAATGTAGCTTTTCTTTGTAATTGCAGCACAATCTAAGGGGAGTGCTTGGTTTAAGGAGTTGCCAACAAAGGGCTCCAAAATGCCCTTTTCCCTTTGAATCTCAAGTGCTTGCAGCTGCAGCTTTAATAACTAAGATCAAAGATATACTGAATCACGGAGGAATGGAAAATGTAAAGTGACCCCCCCCCCAAAATAATTGTAGACAATATTTTTGAACTCTGTGTAATAAATAAAAAAATATGGACTCTGATTTAACTATATATGCATATACAGTGCCTACAAATGCCTCTACTTACGAACTTTTCTAGATGAGAACCGGGTGTTCAAGATTTTTTTGTCTCTTCTCAAGAACCATTTTCCACTTACAAACCCAAGCCTCCGAAAACTGTAACAGAAAAGGCAGGGAGAAGCCTCCGTGGGCCTCCACCCTCCCTGTGGTTTCCCCAGTCACACACATTATTTGCTTTTACATTGATTCCTATGGGAAAAATTGCTTCTTCTTACAAACTTTTCTACTTAAGAACCTGGTCACGGAACAAATTAAGTTCGTAAGTAGAGGTACCACTGTATATAGATTGGGGGGAAAATGAGGTATAGGTATACAGTTTCTTTAGCAAGGCTTGATGGACACACAATAGGACTTTTACACTCAGCACATGTGCATTTCAACAAAAAAAGGAATGGGCTTAACTGTCCACATATTATTTGGTCCAGATTTCTACCCTTTCCCATGTAGGACACAAATACAATGGCTATCAAAATGAGACACCGGGGTGAAATTCAGCAGGTTCGGACAGGTTCTATAGAACCGGTGGCAGCAATTGTGTTCAGTTTTGAGAACTGGTAAATCACATCACTGACTACCCCTGCCATGCCCGTCTCTCTCACTCCTTCTCGGACTCATATACACACAGAGCAAACACGAGAAGGAGGCAAGAAGCAGCCAGACTGAACGTTAGAAGACTTGGCTGAACCTGTTGGTTCTGTGGTCATGGCTTGGTGGGATGGTGCCACCCCACCTTGCTGTGAGTGACATCAATTTGGCCATGCCCACTCAGCCACATGACCCCACCACCAAGACACGTCCACCAACCCAGGCCTGCAGAACTGGTAATGCAGGGGGGGTGTTTCCTCCTCGTTCGGACCAATTCACCCAAACTGGTAGCAACCCACTGGTCATGTCATGATGATGTCATGGAAATGGTTCAGTTGGTGCTGGTCCATGGACACCGCCATCTTGGGGTTTTTTTTGAATAATTTAATTTTTAAAAAAATCATTTTTTTTCTCTTCTGAGCAGAAGCCAAGTTTCTGGCATTGTGCATGTGTTGCAATCTTGTTTTTGCCTTTTTGGGGGGGGGGTATTTTTTTGGCACTGCACATGCGCATATGCACAAAGTGTGCATGCAGCCATGCGGTGCAGCCATGCAGCATGGGAGGAAGTGAACTGGCAACGTGGTAAGTTAGAACCTATTCCTGTGGGAAGGGAAAAAATTGAAGATCACCCCTGTGAGACACCCACCTTTTTAAGGGCTTGGTGAATGGTGATTGTTTTTCTCCATTCTGGAAGGAGTGTTCAGAACAAAGACAACTCTGACCAAAGGCTAAAGTGACCTGCCTTTACTCAGAGATTGAATGGAAGACTGAAATGGAGCCCTTTCCCTCCCGAAACTACAGACTGTGCATAGAAACATAGAAGTCTGACAGCAGAAAAAGACCTCATGGTCCATCTAGTCTGCCCTTATACTATTTTCTGTATTTTATCCTAGGGTGGATATATGCTTATCCCAGGCATGTTTAAATTCAGTTACTGTACATTTATCTACCACGTCTGCTGGAAGTTTGTTCCAAGGATCTACTACTCTTTCAGTAAAATAATATTTTCTCATGTTGCTTTTGATCTTTCCCCCAACTAACTTCAGATTGTGTCCCCTTGTTCTTGTGTTCACTTTCCTATTAAAAACACTTCCCTCCTGGACCTTATTTAAGCCTTTAACATATTTAAATGTTTCGATCATGTCCCTCCTTTTCCTTCTGTCCTCCAGACTATACAGATTGAGTTCATTAAGTCTTTCCTGATACGTTTTATGCTTAAGACCTTCCACCATTCTTGTAGCCCGTCCTTGGACCCGTTCAATTTTGTCAATATCTTTTTGTAGATGAGGTCTCCAGAACTGAACACAGTATTCCAAATGGGGTCTCACCAGCACTCTATAAAGCGGGATCATAATCTCCCTCTTCCTGCTTGTTATACCTCTAGCTATGCAGCCAAGCATCCTACTTGCTTTTCCTACTGCCAAACCACATTTTGAGACTGTCAGAAATCACTACCCCTAAATCCTTTTCTTCTGAAGTTTTTGCTAACACAGAACTGCTAATACAGAATTGCATTGGACAATAAATAAAATATTTCCCTTTTCTCCTTTTTTAAAAAAAATCAGGGATGGTAGGAATAGATACCACCCACCTCTGACAATTACAAAGTGCAAACATTGATAGTCCCCAGTATAAACATTAAGTCTACTTTGTTTAACGATTAAACTGCAGGATTCTATGGTTACATTTCGACAGTAAATGGAGTAGTATTACTGCTGCAAATGAACAAGAGCACACAGCCAAGGAAGACTGAAAGTCGAGGAAGCTTATAGTCGAATCATTATAATTATACTTACAGTTCTACTGTAATTTGGATTCTCTCGGAGCTAGCATTCTAGACCAGTGTTTCCCAACCTTGGCAACTTGAAGATATTTGGACTTCAACTCCCAGAATTCCCCAGCCAGCGAATGCTGGCTGGGGAATTCTGGGAGTTGAAGTCCAAATATCTTCAAGTTGCCAAGGTTGGGAAACACTGGTCTAGACAACCATTCTGGTAGACATGTTGATACAGCTTCTGTGCAAGACTGGACTTCCTCAGGTGGCTAAATCAAAAAGCTAAATACTCCTGTGAAGCATTTGGAAATAAAACACTTCAAGGCAGTGGTTATCAACCTCAGCAACTTTTAAGATGTAAGGACAAAACTCCTATAATTCCCAGAATTCTCGAGTCAGTATGCCGGAGAATTTGGGGAGTCAGTAATACTTCTTAAAAGTCAATAATCCTTAAAAAGTCACCGAGGTTGATAAACACATAGTCCCCCCTCAACCCCCCTCCCCAAATCTTTTAATCAAACATTTATGACTGGTTATTATTTCATAAACAGCCATGAAAAAACCTCTTTGTATGAGTATTGTTATCTCCTCTCTGAAAGAGGAAAACGGGAATTAATTTCAGAACCAAACTGCAATTCTTCTCAAGAAAAGGTCACACATTGCATATTATATAATTTGTGCAATGGAAAAGAACAAATGTATTGTTGACTTACTGGTCAAATTATGTGTCCATGATAGAAACCGAAGGACCTAATTAGATGTGATCAATTTACCTCAGTGGCATGTTGTTATGATAATCTAAGTTTGTGGTTCTGGCAACTTTCCAAGAGCTGAAGGAGATAATAATTCAGGAGTATCTGAATGGGTACATAGTATTAAGCTTTTATTGCCTAGAGTGTAACACCTTCATTCTCCACAACACAAGTATGCCCTTTCACACCGCACAGTAGCTTTCATCACTGTATTCAACTTTGTGATGGGTGTATTCACCTTCCCAACATAAGTAAACTTCATTATCTTGGCCCATTCAGAGGTGGTTAAGACTGTAGCACTCTCTTGATAAAAAAAGAAATAAATTCATGGCCATTGAAAGTAGCAGTGCTGAGAAACAAAATGCAGAATACCAGTTTTAATTTATTTCTTTCCTTTTGCACCTCTTTCATTTTGATTTGAGTTGTAATATCCTAAGAGTGCAACACCAATATCTTCTGTGACAGTAATATAAGGAGCTAACCATCAAAGTTGACTTTGGCTACAAATCTCATTTTCTCCTTGTGTGTGTGTTTTTTTAAATAATTATAAAGACAAATGAAAACAGGTTCTTGAAAGAAATGTAATTTGCTGGAGCACCTGGAATTTGGTTTAGAGCAGAATGTATTTATCCTTCTGTAATGGGTAGGGATATAATGATTTAAATGTTTAGTTTGTTTCACACAGGAAGTTCTTTCAGTCCAAAAAATCAACAAAAATAAAATTGTGGAAAAGCACAGGGAAGTTTATCCCCCCCAAGGCCTCTTTTTGAAGCAAACATTCTAGTGATCCCTATTTAAATAGTAAGAATCTCAGTGGATGTGGGTTATATCGACAATTTACACCACTGCAATGTGTCAAGGACCTGGGGGGATAAAGGGGACATTATTTAAGGACTCCTTTAAAAGGGAGATTTGGAAACTCATAGACATTTCTTCTTTCTTCATTGGTGAGACGGGGCATAACAGTATCCTGGAAGAGTCAGGTGAACTGAGGTCCTTTGTACAGGTACTTCTCAACATAACAGCCACCAATTTAGTGACTGTTCTAAGTTACAATGGCACTGAAAAAACTGACTGACAACCAGTCCTCGCACTTGCGACGGCCACAACATCCCCATGGTTCACAATTCAGGCACTTGGCAACTGGCATGCATTGACGGCAGCTGCAACATCCCCGGGGGTCAGGTGATTGCCACTGGCTTCCTTCCCAGTCAGCTTACGACAAGCAAAGCCAAATAGGGGAAATCTGATTCGCTTAACGACTTCGTGATTCACGTAACTGCAGCGATTGGCTTAACGGTTCCAACAAGAAAGGTTGTAAAATCCAGGCAAAACTTCACTTCCCATCTGCTTTGCTTGGCAACAGAAATCCTGATCCCAATTGGGATCACAGGTTGAGGAATATCTGTGTGGAATTTTGACACCTTGACTATGACCAGAATATCTCCGGGACCGTCTTCTGCCGCACGAATCCCAGCGGCTGTTAAGGTCCCACAGAGTTGGCCTTCTACGGGTCCCGTCGACTAAACAATGTCGTCTGGCGGGCCCCAGGAGAAGAGCCTTCTTTGTGGTGGCCCCGGCCCTCTGGAATCAACTCCCCCCAGAGATCAGAACTGCCCCCACCCTCCTTGCCTTTCGTAAATTGCTTCAGACCCACCTATATCGCCAGGCATGGGGGAATTGAGACATCTCCCCCAGGCTTATAGAGTTTATTTATGATATGCTTGTGTTGTATGCTTTTTTAAATGACGGGTTTTTAGATACTTTCTTTTAATATTAGATTTGTTACATTGTATATTGTTGTTATTATTGTTGTGAGCCGCCCCGAGTTTGCGGAGAGGGGCCGCATACAAATCTAATAAATAAATAAAATAAAAAATAAAATGACTTCAGCAAGATCCCCCAGCTGTTCCATTTTATGTATGGTTTGTTTGGATTGTATGACTGGTTTTTTATAAGGGCTTTTAAAATTGTTTTTAATTTTGGATTTGTATCTCATGTATTACTTGTTGTGAGCTGCTCCGAGTCTTCAGAGATGGGCGGCATACAAGTCTAATAAATAATAAAAGATCCCCATTTAAAGCAGCAAAGTGGCCTGTATTTAATGAAGGCCATTTTGCTTATACATTGAGAGAAAAATCCCAGTCTTACAGCTCCTTCCTTGTTATATGGTGCTATAAGAATGCACCAGCAAGGGGGGAAAAAACCTCAATGACTGTGGCTTCAGAGACGAGTTCTACGCAACACACGCACACACAAACACACACGCACACATACACACAAACACACACACACACACAAATGATTACCAGATGCAGGCGTTTGTTTTGTGGGTTAAAAGTGTGCTAGAGAGCAGGAGGGAAATAGAAAATAAAAATAAATATTTTTTAAAAACTTACTTTCGTGTGTGTTTCACAGAGCAGCACTCAGTGCCAAAGCAAATCTCAACTAAGGCCAAGTTCAGAAATATGCCAGATTCCACCCTGCTAATACAATGGACACTCCGAGAAGAGCATCAGTACAACTCTGTTAGAATATATAAATACATGAGGTTCCTAAAATGTGTAATTGTTTCTGCATTAGAAAGTATACAAAGCTGTTTCGGGTCCCAGGCTTGTAAAACCGAGGATGTATGACAAAGCAAACGAGATCTTAGAGCCCAATTACAAATGCGCTGACTTAATTTAGTAGTGAGAGTACCCTTGTCCCAGCACAATACTTGCCACTTACTGCTGGCTCATGAGGAGATAAGATATAGACATTCAACAAGACCAACCCAACACACAACCTGAAAAAAAAGTCTGCAAGAAAAAGTCCCTCCGTTTTTTGTTCCTGCCTTGGAGCCTTGCCGCGAAAGGCTGCATAACATCGCCTCATGCCACAATCCAAATGCATCATGGACAGCTAGAAAATAAGATCAGCATCACAGCAATGGCAACAGAAGAACCGTAAAAATAACCATAGAAATTTTCTCTTCTCTCTGATTACAAAGATACAAAAATGTATAAAACCCTTCCCACACCCACATCTTGCAGCCGCCCCACCCTGTTGTGTTTGCACAGAGTACAGAAAAAATGGTTTTGGAAAGGAAGATTTCGGCTGGTCCAGTTTGGAGATGCTATTAACGGTGAGTTTCGCCCATGGTGTGGTCGCTCCCCTCCTTCCCGTTAGAGTTTCTCTTTGAATGGGGAGAGAGGGGGCCCTGTAGCACCCAGACACCTTTCTTCCACAGTTCCGGTGAGTCCATCGTGCTGATTCTTATCCCACCAAATTCTCCACCACCGAATGCTGGAGAAGAACAAAGCCTCCCTTCTTTCTTTCTTCCCTTCTTGTAGGCCCTCTGAGGGATCCTGGTCCTCTGCTGGAAGTACCTGGTCCTGCAGGGCCTCTTGGTTCTTCTGACAACAGCTGGGCCCCTCAGGAATGACCCTCACTTCTTGTTAATCTTCTCAGGGGGTGGGGGAGAAAAAACAAAAGGCATAACTGAGACAGCCACTGAGACAGGAAGTAAAAACAAAACAAAACAAAACACTGCATTCAGAGTCAGCTACAGTGATTAGTGAGGGTGTCCCACAAAATTAATGTGGTGACAAACATGGCGGTAAGAATTAAATAAGCATGTTGTGGGAACGTAACCCGGGCCACTAATTCTTCTCCAAGTCACCTTGTCAAAATAAGACAAAAGAATTACATTGTGCATTGTCAGTGTGGCTTGAGCTACAGTCCGATGGGCTGAAATGCACAATAGCCTCATAGTGTGGGGAACACAAAACTGAACAGCCAAGAATGGCCAGAGATTTTTCTTATCTCGGGGTCCAATGGAAGGACAGCAGTAGTAGGTTCCAAACCCCGTCACTACCGGTTGGCTCGTGTGCGTGTGCACACCGACCCGAGTACATGTGTGATGCTTCTGCACCAGTAGTGGGTTACTACTGGTACATTAAAGCATGGTGTGCTGGTAGCAATTGCTATGCTGCATGCAGATTCAGTTATCTTGCCTAGAGGGTGCATGCAAAATCTTGTGACGGGACGCACACAAGAGATTTCGGGGATTTTTTGGTTCTATGCATGTGCAGGAGGAATTAAGGGGAGGAATGGGTTAAATACTGTAGTGATGTATTTGGTATGTCAGTGGGTCAGTGGGGAAGAAGGGTGGCGTTTCAACATTGCAAAGAGAAATATGGAGGGTTTTTGTTCGGTTCCCAAGTAAGCAAAAGTATTCTGTGTTGATTAACAGTCAGTTCTGCTGTCTTAGTATCATGCGGGGAGGACATGAATCTTGCTAACTGGAGAAGGCTAGAAGGAATGCGAGAAATGCAATTAAGAAAGATAACGGGCTGAGAGAAAAGTGCTAGCATGAAATGTATTTGGATACGCAGTGAAAAAGAATAAAATGGAGTTTCTTTGTTTATGAAACGCTGCATTTAGTAAGAGTTATTTGTAATTACTAAACTTCTACCAGAAACCAGAACACCAATGGGCCTTTTTGGCTGCCCTGAATCCTGTCTTGCCCAGTCCCAGCCACCATTGCAACCTTGCATTCTGAAAAATTGTGTGTGGGGGAGAGCCAATTCACTGCAGGCAACTTGCCACAGCCAACGCATCACTGTGGGACAACTCCCCATGGCTAACTCGCCACAAGACAAAAAAAATATTTTGATGTTTTTCATCCGTATTTTATCCTGTCCCTGCTTTTGCATCCTTTCTTTAATTATTTTATTCCACAGTTTCTTTGATATTAGTGCAGTGTTTCCCAACCTTGGCAACTTGAAGATATCTGGACTTCAATTGCCAGAATTCTGGGAGTTGAAGTCCAAATATCTTCAAGTTGCCAAGGTTGGGAAACACTGTATTAGTGTAACTCTTGTCCTGCAGAAAAGTGTCCTATAGTGAGTTGACCGTGACAAGTTGTCCCATGGTAAGTTGTCCATGGTAAATTGTCATAGACACCTTCCAGGCTGGGTATTCCTTGCCAGGGGCAACAAGATGGCAAAGGTGAACTGGGCAGCAGGACACAGAGTGACAAAGGGTTAAAAGGGCATTGATGGGGAGAGAGATAGGTGGCTGGTGGTGGTGGTGGTGATGGGGCGGAGTTGCAGCACCCCTGTGGACATAAGAGTGGGCAGGTTGCCAAGTGCCCACATTTTGATTATTTGGACATATGGGCACTACAATGGCTGTAACTTTTATTTTATTTTATTTTATTTTTTATTTATTTTATTTTATTTTAATTTTATTTATGTATTTACTTACTTACTTACTTACTTACTTACTTACTTACTTACTTACTTACTTACTTACTCCAATACAAATTGAAAGTTAAAGAGAATAAAAACATGTAGTAGTAAGTATCAGGGAAAGGACAAAAGAAAAGATATGAGAATAAAATACGTCAATGAAGAATAGAGGAAAAGATATATGAATGGAAGAAAAGATATATAAAATATAGGAGGGGCAATTGGACAGGGGACGGAAGTCACACTTCTGGCACAGGTTATGTAATTCCCCTCATTTAGGATTGTCATAACGTAGGCTGCTGAATGAATGTTTGTAAGTACAGGACTACCTGTAAACTGAATGAATGAATGAATGAATGAATAAACAAATAAACAAATAAATAAATGAGTATTCGAGTTGCTTTTATTTAATTTGCATTCATAAACATAAACAGGTAGGTCTCAGAATTCTCCCAGGGCATTTTAGTATTCTAAGGATGAATGATCCATTTAATTTATCAGCGAGATTTACTATCAATGTGTATGCTGGATTCCTTTCTAGTGTTTGATGCCAACTACTTTTGGCATATGTCTATGGCGATTCTCAGCCATCCAGGTCATGGTTGTCCCAAAGGTGCTTTTTTTTCAAAAGGCAATGGGACTTTTTTTTTTTTTAAGACGTTTCGCTTCTATCCAAGAAGCATATTCACCTCTGATTGAATCCTTCCATTCTCCACCATCCAGCCAGAGCTGGAGAAACTTCCTGGATGAGAAACGAAACGTCTTCAAAGAAAAACCAGAAAGAAACATAGAAACATAGAAGTCTGACGGCAGAAAAAGACCTCATGGTCCATCTAATCTGCCCTTATACTATTTCCTGTATTTTATCTTACAATGGATATATGTTTATCCCAGGCATGTTTAAATTTAGTCACTGTGGATTTATCTACCACATATGCTGGAAGTTTGTTCCAAGGATCTACTACTCTTTCAGTAAAATAATATTTTCTCATGTTGCTTCTGATCTTTCCCCCAACTAACTTCAGATTGTGTCCCCTTGTTCTTGTGTTCACTTTCCTATTAAAAACACTTCCCTCCTGAACCTTATTTAACCCTTTAATATATTTAAATGTTTCGATCATGTCCCCCCTTTTCCTTCTGTCCTCCAGACTATACAGATTGAGTTCATTAAGTCTTTCCTGATAAGTTTTATGCTTAAGAGCTTCCACCATTCTTGTAGCCCGTCTTTGGACCCGTTCAATTTTGTCAATATCTTTTTGTAGGTGAGGTCTCCAGAACTGAACACAGTATTCCAAATGTGGTCTCAGCAGCGCTCTATATAGCGGGATCATAATCTCCCTCTTCCTGCTTGTTATACCTCTAGCTATGCAGCCAAGCATCCTACTTGGTTTTCCTACTGCCCGACCACACTGCTCACCCATTTTGAGACTGTCAGAAATCACTACCCCCTAAATCCTTCTCTTCGGAAGTTTTTGTCTCTTGAAAAAAGCCCTTCTGGAACTACTTTTGGCATATCTACATTAGTTTGAGGGCATTTTAAAAACGTGGCTATAGATCTACAAGGGAAGTGAATTGAAGTTTTATGGATCAATCAGTAGCGTTATTGAGCATCTTCCATTGTGTCAGGTCACAACGCCTTGCAGTCAAAGCAAGAAGGAACCAGGAGCTGACATGATAGAAAGCGCTCAGCAACAAGATAACAAGATTGGGAATTAGGGATCCACATAGAGATGAAGGAACATCTAGTAATGGCCCAACTATGAATCCCCTGAAGGGTTCTCTAGGAGCTGCAGTTAGTGGTTTCACTAATTATACTTTGCTGTATTCTTTGGAAGAAGCTATGACCGATATAGTAATTTATAAACAGTTGACATTTATGCTGTACAGTTTGCTGGTAACTGCAGATTGAAAATTATCACCAGCAACTAATTTTTTGTTTCTTGGTTTTTCTTCTGGTTTTTGTCATTTTATAGACATTGGCCACAAAATTATATCATTTTCCAAAGGACCCCAATGGGAAACTTGGCAGTGCCATGCCATTCTTTTCTCATCTCTCCTCAGGATGATCTTTAAATGACATTACATTATGAGGCAGTAGCATTATTCTAGCATGTTCTGGAGGGAGTAATTAGATTGCATCCATAAAGTGGAATACTTAAGAAGTAATGGCAGCAAACATCTGAGAAGGAGCCATCTCACTCCAATGGGAATAGTTTACCTCACTAGTGAAGGAAGCCTGCTATGGATCTCTTCTACTGTGGAATTCCATTGGACAGGAACGTGGAAAACAGACTTTGCCGTGGTGGTGACCGCGACCTTGTGGAACACTATATCAGTGGAGACGATAATTGCTCCCATGCTTTTGGCCTTCTGGAAGGGTATTTATACTTGATTTAGGTGGTTCAGTTGGGCCCCCAACGGCAGTGCTTTGCTGCTGAAGGGGATTTGGGGGGTAAGAAGACCTTATCCCTGTACTGTCTTCTTGGTTCCGATTTTTTGCATAGCTTTAACATTCTAAATTGCTTTTCTATTTATCTTTTCATAATCTGTAAGCTGCCCCAGAGTTCCCTTATCTGGGGACATGGGCAGTGTATAAATGTAATAAATACATAAATAAACTTATTAGAGCTTGTGCTGAAAGCTTCCCAGCAAGAACTTTCAATCAATCCTGGTATGTGCCTCAGACTGCTTTAGATCATGATGACCTCCAATTATTATTGGCATACTGAATATAGGAGGGAGAGAGAGAGAGAGAGGGAGGGAGGGAGAGAGAGGGAGGGAGAGAGAGGGAGGGAGAGGGAGGGAGGGAGAGAGAGAGGGGAGGGAGGGAGAGAAAGAGAGAGAGGGAGAGAGAGAGAGAGGAAGGGAGAGAGAGAGAAAGGGAGGGAGGGAGAGAGAGAGAGGGAGAGAGAGAGAGGGAGGAAGAGAGAGAAAGGGAGGGAGGGAGAGAGGGAGGGGGAGAGAGTGAGAGAGAGAGAGAGAGAGAGAGAGAGAGAGACTTATGATAAAACCAAAGACCTCTTGAAATGCAATTACCTTTGCAAGTCCTTCAACCAGAAAATTAAGCTTCTTCTAATTCAATATGTCCGTTCTTCAACAGGAGGATTTAAGTTTCTAAACACACTCATTTTATACTTGGGTAGTCAGTAGAGGGGAAACACTTACTCGGAATCTGGTGACAGCTCGGAAATACTGTGGGATGTCGCAGACCGAGGTGGTGACGCGCATGGCATGGAGGATGTAGAAGACGCCTGTGCCGCAGAAGGGGTGGGGGTGGTCTGTGGGCCTGAGGGGGTGCTGGAGGACTGCACTGACGACAAAGCCGAAGAGTTAAAAGAGGCTAGGATAGAAGAAAGGATGTCTAATTGCTCTGTGGAAGGGTGACGGCTAGGGATGGCTTCTAGATTTTCTCTAGAAGTCGCTCTTCTGGAGAGAAGTTCGAGATTTTCTCTAGACGGTTGCTGTCTAGAAAGAGGCTCGGTATTTTCCCAGGGAGGCTGCCTGCCAGGCGCTGTGTCCAGATGCTCTCTTGAAGTATGCCTAGCTGATGTTAGCTGGTCCCTTGAAGGTTGCCCTCTGAAAAGCAGATCCAACTGTTCTCGAGAAGTCTCTCGGGCTGGCAAGGGGTCCACCTGATCCCTAGAGGCCTGCCTAAGAGGCATGGTATTAAGCCATTCTCTAGAGATCTCTCTTACTGCCCCACCGCAGTCTAGCTGTTCCCGTGACCCAAATCTACAGGGCAAAGAATCCAGATGGTCTCTAGAGGTCTGCCTTCTGGGGAGAGTGTTCCTGTGGTCTCTTGGATCACGCTCAGTAGCTATTTCCCCTACGTTCTCTCGAGACCCATGCCTGCTGGGTATGCTTGCAAGGTGCTCTCTAGATCCGTGTTGATCGAGGATGGTGTCCAGGTGCTCCCTTGACCCAGGCCTGCTCATGAGGGCGTCCAGATGCTCCTGGGACCGGTGCCTGCTTGCCATGCTTCCTAGGAATTCCCCAGAGGTGTTTCGCCTCAGTTGATCCCTGGACATCTGCCTTCTCATCAGCAGGTCAAGCTGCTCCCGGGACGAGTAGCGACTCGCCGGCTGTGAGAGGCTGCCTGTTCCCGAATACATTCTGCCATAAGAAGCAGCCGGGACCGCCCTGTGGCCCAAGGTGGAGGTTTTATACCAGGAAAGATCGTTGGTCATTCTGCCCACGGATGACAGACCTTGCAAAGCCGGAGGGTACTGGAGGCGATTCTTCAAGATCCCTGCGCAACAGAGTAGAAGCAAGTGAGAAGTCTAAGGCAAAACTAAGGGTTTTTTTTGTATTGATGTGATACACATCCCTGCAACAATTCTTTCTCTCCCATTTCTGTAACAGCACTCTTCCTCCTATCAACTTTAGTCTGAAATGCACACATGTTTTTCACCGATTTAGTCTTCCTCCTCCTCCTCTTCCCTCTCCCTTTCTTTGCCCAATCCTTGACATCACTGTCAGTCCCAATCACTTTTTCTGACTCTTGTTATCAGACTCTTACCTTGTTTGGAACAGCACAAGCTCTTAGACTTATATACTGCTTTCCAGTGCTTTCCAGCCCTTTACAGAGTCAGCATACTTTCCCCAACAATTTTACTCACTTCAGAAGGCTGAGTCAACCTTGAGCCTGGTGAGATTCTTATTGCCAAATTGCAGGCAACTGGCAGGCAGCAGAAATAGCTTGCAGTACTGCACTCTAAACCACGGCACCACAGTGGCTTATAGTTGCCTTTTCCCAAACAGTCTGTTTCTCTCATCTATTCAAACCCTTTTTAAGACCTCCTGCTTCAACAGCATTTTTAAAAGATGATTCAAACTAATATCTATTCCTTTGCTCCTCTTCCTTAAAAAAAAAAGGTGAGGAGGAAGAAAGGGAAAGAAAAGGAAAGGAAAGGATTTTACTTCACTGGTCATTGCTGACTGTAGGGAGTGGCACTGAAGGTGAAAAGGGAAAAAACGATAAACCCACCCTGCTACTTCCTGCTACTTGATCAACAAATGACTATTGCTCTTTTGCTTTAATATCTCAATAAACATAAAACTATTCATTCAGCCATTTTATATGCAAAAATATAATTAAAAAAAACCAGAGCAAACATTTAGGAAGGAAAGGAGGACGGAAGGAAGGAAGGAAGGGAGGGAAAGAAGGAAGGAAGGAAAGAAGGAAGGAAGGGAAAGAAGGAAGGAAGGAAAGAAGGAAGGAAGGAAAGAAGGAAAGAAAGAAGGAAAGAAGGAATGAAGGAAGGAAAGAAGGAAGGAAGGAAGGAAGGGAAAGAAGGAAGAAAGGAAAGAAGGAAGGAAGGAAGGAAGGAAGGAAGGAAAGAAGGAAGGAAGGGAAAGAAGGAAGGAAGGAAAGAAGGAAGGAAGGAAAGAAGGAAGGAAGGAAGGAAAGAAGGAAGGAAGGGAAAGAAAGAAGGAAGGAAGGAAGGAAGGAAGGAAGGAAGGAGCAGTAACATGATGATTCAGATTCTAGATCCCATCAATTGACATAAGAAATTTAAGGAAGCAATACAAAGGAAAAAATCTTGGTGCCCATTTCCATATCTGATAAAATGTTGTTTTGGAGCTTCAAGCTATAAGGGAGAGTGTTTTTCACAATGATGCCGTTCAGAATTGAAGCTCATACAGTAACTGGTAACTTTATCCATTTCTGGGGAGGTACTAGCATATACTTTCCCTTCCATACAAGTAAACTAATGTGCCAGTGGACCTGAAGGACAGGTATTCTGCATCTATGGGCCTTTGAAAAGGAGAACATCTGAGCATTGTTCGACAAGGCCCCAAGTGACTACAGATAGTCCTTGTTTAGTGACCGCTTTGTTTATTGACCAGTTATGACAGTGATGAAAAAGTAAATTTTCAACCAATCCTCATATTTCTTCACAGTTCTTTGAAATGAAATGAGATTATAAACATAGATTATAAATATAGCCATGATTTTACTTAGCAGCAATCTTGGTTAATGACTGAACTGTCGATCCCGACTGTGATCACTAAATGAGGACTACTATAGCATGGAAATTTATTTGTGGCATATATGCTGTTTTCAGCCACTCCTTCTGCATATGACTCCACTCCTTCACACAGGTGAAGCAATGACGCCAAAGACGGGCTACAAGAATGGTGGAAGATCTTAAGCATAAAACGTATCAGGAAAGACTTAATGAACTCAATCTGTATAGTCTGGAGGACAGAAGGAAAAGGGAGGACATGATCGAAACATTTAAATATGTTAAAGGGTTAAATAAGGTCCAGGAGGGAAGTGTTTTTAATAGGAAAGTGAACACAAGAACAAGGGGACACAATCTGAAGTTAGTTGGGGGAAAGATCAAAAGCAACATGAGAAAATATTATTTTACTGAAAGAGTAGTAGATCCTTGGAACAAACTTCCAGCAGACGTGGTAGATAAATCCACAGTAACTGAATTTAAACATGCTTGGGATAAACATATATCCATCCTAAGATAAAATACAGAAAATAGTATAAGGGCAGACTAGATGGACCATGAGGTATTTTTCTGCCGTCAGTCTTTTATGTTTATATGTTTCTATGTGGAGAAATGAAATAACACTCTTAGAACCTCTGGTGCCAGAGTTCTGAACATTGTTATATGCTACCAAATGTAAATAAACAATGGTGTTCCAAAGAATTGTTTTGGAAGCACCACGTCCATGGTGTGTGTGTGTGTGTGTGTGTGTGTTGGGGGAGAAGAGATCCTGTGTCTGCTGTCTTGTTTTCCTAGACCTGGAAGTGTTTCTTGGATGTCAGGGAAGAGCCGGAAGTAATGTTCCCCTCAGGTTCCACCTCAGTTGTCTTATGCCACCTATGGTATTTGCTGTGAGAGGGGCATTGGTCTTCTATGTTGTTGCTTTTCTTCCTTCATTTGCTTCTGAAGGATACTTAAGAGCCGGAGTGGTGCAGCGGGTAGAGTGATGTACTGCAGGCCACTAAAGCTGACTATAGATCTGTAGGTCAGCGGTTCAAATCTCATCACCGGCTCAAGGTTGACTCAGCCTTCCATCCTTCTGAGGTGGGTAAAATGAGGACCCGGATTGTGGGGGCAATAGGCTGGCTCTGTTAAAAAGTGCTATTGATAACATGTTGTAAGCCGCCCTGAGTCTAAGGAGAAAGGCAGCATAAAAATCAATCAATCAATCAATCAATCAATCAATCAAACCAACCAACCAACCAACCAACCAACCAACCAACCAACCAACCAATCTTCTCAAGGACCTTCTTGGCAGGGAGATTGGTAAGAGGGTTATTAGCCTGAAGGGAATGGCTCTGTATAGCCATGCTGAGCCAGATACTGAGGCTAAGGTAGTCATCAATGAAGATGACGAGTGTACAACTTGTGGGAAATGGAAGATTGGCCGAAGGCAGGCAAGAAGGGAGAAGCACCTCAAGAGAGAAGCTTGTAAATTTGAATGCAAATCGTGACTTGGATTCCTGACCATTTATCCTTTCCTCTCTTTCCTCTCTATGCCCTCATTGCTGCCTGCTCCACAAATGAAGGAAAAGGCTGCTGATGTCACTAAACAAATAATTCCCTCAATACTGTCAGACTTTCTACTAAATCTGCACTTCTATTCTACTAGTTTTTCTCATCATTCCTTTCACCCATTTCCTCCCATGTTGACTGTATGACTGTAACTTGTTGCTTATATCCTAAGATTTTTATTAATATTGCTTCTTCATTGCTTATTTGACCCCTATGACAATCATTAAGTGTTGTACCACATGATTCTTGACAAATGTATATTTTATTTTATGTACGCCGAGAACATATGCACCAAGACAAATTCCTTGTGTGTCCAATCACACTTGGCCAATAAAAATTCTATTCTATTCTATTCTATTCTATTCTAAACCTTGTCAGTGTTTACCTGATCCAATGGTTCATGAGATATCATGCACTTGTCTAGAGAAATTGATGGGGGTTCTACATTCCAAGTAACTTGTTACTCTGTTGACAGATGACTGATGGTTGTTATTGAGCTGCATTGTGTAGACAGGTTCCTTGCCCACACATTTACAGCCAGCGCACCTGTAGTGATAGTCACTGCTTAAAAACGATAGGTATGATCAGGTGACTGAGTGGCCACTCCTTTTTTACCTGAAAGGGATTGCCTATCTTAAAATTATCCTGCAAACAGCCATGTAAAATAGGTTAGCCTAAGAGAGAGTAACCCCAAATTAATTGTAGGCTGATTGTGCTTTAAGTCATCTCACCTTTTCTCTGCCGCTGGGTCTGAGTGAGAGAGTTCTCATCTCCACTGGTTAAAGCCGTGTCTGGCTGGTTATTGTTGGCCGTATCCTTATTAACATCAAATCCAAGCTTCCTCTCTGAGCCCCACTTCTGGAGAGAACAGGGGTGTACCTCACATTCTCCCAGTGCTGGCCAATAGGACATCAGATCATTGCCATCAACATCTAGGGAAGAACATTGCAGATGTACAGAGGGAGAGCACAATGACATCTCATAAATTAACAGTTTGCCACAATACAGTATATTTTTGTTCTTGAGTTGATCAACTTGTTTTCAATGGGTGGACTGAAATTACTATACTATTCAATGGCTGGACTATAGCATGCTAGCACATTATGCATCAGAATCACTACTTGCCCAACTGTATATTTCACACTTATACTACAAATAAATCCAATAAATCTAAATAATATACTGGACATCTCCTTGAGAAGATAAAACCTCTCTTTTTTTGGCAAATATCTATAAAGTTTTTATGAATTCTATGTGCAGAGGAGTCATAAATTAATCAAATTTATTTGAATACGTATTTATATACTGCTAAAAAAATAAAGGGAACACTCAAATAACACATCCTAGATCTAAATGAATGAAATATTCTCATTGAATACTTTGTTCTGTACAAAGTTGAATATGTGCAATAGCATATGAAATTGATTGTTAATCACTGTTGCTTCCTAAGTGGACAGTTTGATTTCAGAGACGTTTGATTTACTTGGAATTATATTGTGTTGTTTAATTATATTGTGTTGTTGTTCCCTTTATTTTTTTGAGCAGTGTATTTTACTTTACAATAAAATGGAGTTCAAAAAGATCCACTTGTGAAAAATACTTATTTATTTTTAACTCATTTCCAATATAGATATTATATATTTTAATACATATACTCTTAGCCAATCAGTTGAGAAAGTTATCATTCTTTCTGATTCTCATGTGATGTTTTGCAAAATGACCCTCACAATGCTAAAAGGAGCATCAAATGAAGGGCTTTACTTCATTGTAAATATCAGGAGTGTCTCTGTTATATTCTAGTGTTGCTCTAGGGCAGGGGTGTCAAACTTGATTTCATTGTGGGCTGTATCAGGCTGTGTTTCACCTCAAGGAGGGGTGTGTGGCCAGGGAGCATGGCCAGCTCAATGTCACTCCTGTCAGAGACCTCTGTGGTGGCCCGAGCATTCTCCCCAAAAACGAGCTCTGTTTTCGCCGGCAGAGACAGTACAGCCGAGCATAACCCTCCTGATCTCCGTTTTTGCTGCAAGAGGCACCATGGACCAGTCCTCCACTGTTTCCAGGCCAGGTCTTAGCACCCTGCGGGTCGGATGCAGTCCCCGGGCGTTGAGTTTGACACCCCTGCTCTAGGCTGACATCGTATGGGTTTCAATGTTGGTTTTAGAATGTTTTTAATATTAGATTTGCTACACTGTCACTATTTTGTTGTGAGCCGCCCCGAGTCTGCAGAGGGGTGGCATACAAGTCTAATAAATTAAATTAATATTAACAGAACTGTAAACAGAGTGATTTTAAAAAGACAAAGAAGTAAATGTGATTTTGAATGATGAATTCCAAAATTTTGGAACCTATCAAAGTATGAAGAATTTTGCATTTATTGTACTTGTGCAGCAGCAGCTAAAAAAGATGTTTGAGCTTGCTTCCTATCAATGCTCTGGAAAATAGGATCAATCAGATTCCACTTGGCTGAGATTTAATTGGCTGTTTAAGACTTGATGCTATTGTGTACTATTTACTTAATAGTTCTAACACACTTTTCATTTAATATTCTTTTAAAATAATCTTTATTAAATTTCTACATATAAAAACAGTCAAAACAAACAAAGCATACAAAGAAAAAAAGAAAGAGAAATGAGAAAAGAGACAGACAAATCAACTTAGAATATATAAAACATTCAGTTTCAATGGTGTTCGATATATTCACATATAAAAGATATAATTTGTCAACCATATTGTTGACTATTACTATCAAGCGACCTGATATTAGGTATTTGTGTCCAGTATGTGGAATTGTGTGTTTATTTTCTTTAGTTCTGTATACTATATTTGTATTCATTTTGGATATTTCTGAAGAAGGTACAAGTTCATTTTTAGGGGTTTTATGTTCCATCGATTTATGGTGCAGTGTTTCTATATTTTCATTATGTTTGGGTAAGAAAGGAAGAAATGTCTAGTTTTTAATTTTTATGTTTGTTCCTTTGCTTTTTGCTCTGCATTTTTGTTTTCTGATTTATCATAAATATACTGTGTTACTGCTTTCCTTTTCTTAATAGATGAAAAACATGTAAACATATAATTACACATATACAGTATGTATGTTTGTGTGTCTTGTTATTATTGTAAAATATAGACATTAAAATGTAAAAAAGCCTCCTACAACATAATGAAGTGAAATCCAGATGAACAAAACGCAGCTCCTGAAGTCATCCATATTGTTGACTAAATGAATGAAGACTTAATGAAGACTTAATGAACTCAATCTGTATAGTCTGGAGGACAGAAGGAAAAGGGGGAACATGATCGAAACATTTAAGGTTCAGGAGGGAAGTATTTTTAATAGGAAAGTGAACACAAGAACAAGGGGACACAATCTGAAGTTAATTGGGGGAAAGATCAAAAGCAACGTGAGAAAATATTATTTTACTGAAACAGTAATAGATCCTTAGAACAAACTTCCAGCAGACGTGGTTGGTAAATCCACAGTAACTGAATTTAAACATGCCTGGGATAAACATATATCCATCCTAAGATAAAATACAGGAAATAGTATAAGGGCAGACTAGATAGACCATGAGGTCTTTTTCTGCAGTCAATCTTCTATGTTTCTATGTTTCTATCCACCATGCTATAGCCTGATCGGTTTGATTGCGACAAGAAGTTAAGGCAAGAGGTGAATTCCCACAATCAAGTGAACGTTGACCTTTCTACTCTTGTGTTAGCTATGCTAGCACATTGTGTCAACCCAGCCTCTGCCCATCCTGACCCTGTTCCCTTCCACCACCACTCAATCCCCCATGACTCAGTATGTTCTCAAGAGACCTGGGACTTGCCTTTGGGTGCAGTGTCGCTAGGGTTGGTGAGGAGCCTCTCACTGTGGGCTGCCCTTTTGAACGGCCGCTGGAATCTGCCCCGGAGATGCACATTCTCCTCACTCTCTGAAGAGGGAATTGAGAGGCTGCGTTCTTCATCCAGGGAGAGGTCACTGTCGGAATCAGAATCTTGATCTGGATAAGATAGGGGGTATTTGAAGAGTGGGGAGAAGAATAAGGAGGAACAGCTTCCTAAGATTTGAATCACCCAAAAGTTAAACAGCTTGCAAATTTGAAAGGGTGGGTTGACCTGTGGTTTAAACATATAGGTGGTGTAGATTTCCCTGAAGTTTTATCCATATGTGTTTGACGTAGTTGCTAGTGCCAACACGTATCAGTGGTTTAAGGGTTTGTTCATTCAGTTTCTTTGTGGTTCAAAATTTGTGTTGATCGATGTTTACAGTTTGTCGTTTCAATTTGATATTATGATTCGTGTCATAGTTTGCTGGTTTTACACGTTGTTTTTGTTGGACATTTTTCTTGATGAAGCGTGGAAGCCCCAGCTCTAAAGCTGGCCCTCTACACTTCTCTTACTACTCCTTTTTGCTCTAAATTTCTATCCTTCCTCCTCTTGTATCTCTTTCCCTTCTTCCCCAATCCCCTTCCCTTTCTTCTTTTCTCCTTCCCCACTTACGTGTACTATATAAGTAAACTATAATTGCTAGAATGTACATTATATATATTCCTTTTACTTTTCTGTACCCCGTTTTTAATGTATATATTCAATAAACATATTTTTTTTAAAAAGAAAGGGTGGGTTGACCTTATAATCTACACTATAATCAACATTCAAAATCACAAAGCATGCCATCAGTCACAATGAGGCCAAGTCAAGTCAGTGTGCCAACAAGATGTTTCTATTAGTATACTGTATATAACTATGTTGGGTGTTGCAATACAGAAGCTAACAATGTAAGTTTGTACAATGTAAAGACTTTAAGAAACATTTGCTGGTTGGTCATAAGAGGGAGCCAATGAGTTCCTCCTGGGGGGAGATTTTTAAAAAAATATGTTTATTAAATTTTTTCCAATTTTAAAAACAATACATAATCTCATTTACAGGTGTATCAGCATCTTGTATGTACATTTTTATCTATACTGTCTCTATCTTTATATATCTTGATGCTTTATTCCAGCGTTTGTTTTGAGTTCCTTTTTTTAGTCCATAAATACCATTTTGTCCTCCTGGGGGGAGTTTATACTAGAGATATTTGTATTTGCTGTGTGCATATTTTGCTGTGCGTGTTAACCTGGTTTGTAAACCATTATTAGGATTATATGTGTATGATATTTGGACTGTGTAACTACTATTGCTTATTTGCCTATCTGTAAATAATAATATTTTGTACAAAGTCTGATTTATTGACTGTCTAACCCACATCGCTACATTAACTCTACTTAACGTTTGTTGAAGGTTTATTACCTAGACATTCTAACAGTAAGAAAGACCTGGTTAGGCATAAACCTGTCCCTCCTTAGGAAAACTTGCAGATACTCATAGTCTTTGGTACCAGAAGTATTTGATAGACAGCATCAGTGATATTTCTTGTCAAGTTGGGGCCTCTGCTTTAGATCCAGGAGTAAAAGAGAGTCCTCTCTTTTATACCCACTAGAAGCTGCCCTTACCTGGACCTGCATCACGATGGAACATGGCTACGTCAAGGTCAGTGGGGCCAGCATGGTTAAGCAAATTGTGATCCAGAGCCGAGCCTTGATGTGCTATCATGTTCTCTCTGAAACTCAAAACACAGAACATACATAGATCCATTGAGAGCTGGCAAAAACAAAAGTCCAAGGCACTTCTGAGTAGTTTCAGAGTCAGAATCTATCCTGGGCCCTGAAAAATTGCTGTGCTCTAGATAAATACTGTTCAAAGGCAGCAGCTACCAATCCTTGAGAACAGATAAGTCTTCGGAGAGGGGCGGCATACAAATCTAAGTAATAAATAAATAAATAAATAAATAAATAAATAAATAAATAAATAAATAAATAAATAAATAAATAAATAAGGCTGCTGTGAAGAAGCAACAGTAATCTTACCTCTGCTGCATAACAGCAAAGGAAGCTGATGTGTTGCAAACCACTACCAATGATTCTATTATTCTCCATGAATAGGCACTGCAATGTGCCACCAGTTGGTGACTTGCTCCCTTCCTCCTCCTGAACTTTCATTCTGCCCCTCTTGGAGAAGGTGAAGGTAGACAGACAATTAAGCCATATTTGAAGTACATAGGTATCATCTTACATTATAAAAACACAGGGCATATCATAATTCAACACACTCATATCCCATCAATAGAACAATCGTATCCGTGTCAGTTTTCAAATGACCATGAGTAAAAAAAAAATTCAGTATATGGTTCAATTTTAAGGAATATTCATGTGCTTGTCCTGGTTGTCCCAAAGTTGCTTGGAGAGAGGGCATTCCAAAGAAAGAGAGAGCTCTTTTCTTAATTGAAACCAAGTCAAAGTCAAAAGATGTAGAGCACGTGACATAATTTGGAGAGCCAACTTCTCCAGGTTAGTGGTTAGAAAGATCTATATAGGGGATTGTAAGGCATTCTCTTGCATTCCAATCCTAAATTGTTTAGGGATTCATAAGTAAATGTCAAATATGTAAATGTGACATATTTGTAAAAATGGATTATAAATGTGGTGATTGATTTAAAAGGGGATTTGACATAATCATGGCCATAAAGCTACCTATGGTTACAGAAGAGTACATTGGCTTGCTATCTTCAGGGCCTACCTGACATTTTGTATGCATTAATGAGAAACAACAGCAGGAAAAGGTTCCTACTTGCTTATTAGTTTCCAAAGCCATCTGACTAGTTAGTGCAGGGAAATGAGATGATACAGACAAGTTCACATTTATTAACTTTTAAAGAGTGAACAATATATGTGAATGGGGTGGGGAAGAACTTTTTAAAAGCCATTCTGTGAACATCCATTTGGTAGGCCTCTTGAACCTCTAGCTGAGCATATATTGGGGAATGGAAGGAAGAATAATCAATGGATCTCATAATGATGATATTAGTGCATTATTACCTAAGTGGCTTCCAAGCCCCTGCTGACATGCAGAATTTTATTTTTTTATTTTTTATTTTTTTATTTATTGGATTTGTATGCCGCCCCTCTCCGCAGACTCGGGGCGGCTAACAACAGCAATAAAACATTATATAACAAAATCCAATACTAAAAACAGTTAAAAACCCATTATATAAAAACCAATCATACATACAGACATACCATGCATAAAATTGTAAAGGCCTAGGGGGAAGTGTATCTCAGTTCCCCCATGCCTGGTGGCAGAGGTGGGTTTTAAGCAGCTTTCGAAAGGCAAGGAGAATACAACATTTAAGGCCCTTATTAAGCCACAGTCAATTCTCCTTAGATAAATTTTATTTATTTACTTATTAAAACTCTTCCCACCTTTCCGTATGGGAAAAAACAAACAAACCATGTGCCAAAGCATGCATTCAGACATTCGGTGGAGAAGCTTCCTACCTGAGGTAGCCTCGCTGGCTAGAATGAGTACGTCCTGAGCGCACACTGCTAACAGATGAGATTGTGGAGGCTCCCAGGGTGATACGAATAAGCCCGCTCTCTTCAAACAGTGCTGTGTTGTTGTAGGCATTGTGGCCCTGATATGGAAGAAGAGCATAAGTTGGATCTATTCGAGTGTCTGTGGTATTAAGATGACAACCTGTCTTGTAGACCAGCTTCAGTACTAGGAAGAAGGCTTCAGTCACTCAGGTATATAAAAGTACTGGCCTATAATAATGAAGTGAATACATACAGGGTGCGTTCCAAAAGTAATGCAATTATTTTTTTAAGTAATTTATTGAACAGATTTGCACAAACACTTAAAATTCTTCAAAGTACTGTCCTTGGGCCTCTACACATTTTTTCCAATGTCTCTGCCATGACCAGTACGTGCCCCGGAAGGCCTGGAAGGCATCTTCGGGGACATCTCACAAGGTCTTCGTCACGGCTGATTGGATCTCTTCTATGGATGAAAAACGTGCCTTGCCACAACGCGCTAGACTTTGCGAGAGGTCCCCGAAGACGCCTTCCAGGGCCCGTACCGGTCATGGCAGAGTCGCTGGAAAAAATGTGTAGAGTCCCAAGGATAGTACTTTGAAGAATTTTAAGTGTGTAAATCTGTTCAATAAATTACTTTTTTTAAAAAAATTGCATTACTTTTGGAAAGCACCCTGTAGAATAAAGTGCAAAGAATAAATAGTAATCAGGTGTAAAAATAAGTCACTGCTTAAGTGCATTCTTAAAGAATTCTAAAATTCTTAAAGAATTCTATTCTATTCTGTTCTGTTCAGTACTATTCTGTTCTATTCTCTATTCTATTCTATTTTCTATTTTATTCTATTTATTCTATTCTATTTATTTATTTTATTTATTAATCAAATTTGTATGCCGCCCCTCTCCGTAGACTCAGGGCGGCTAACAGCAATAATAATACAATGTAAACAAATCTAATATTTAAGTTAATTTAAAAAACCCCAATTTAAGAAACCAATCATACATACTGACATACCATGCATAAATTTTATAAGCCTATTCTATTTTCTATTCTATTCTATTCTATTTTCTATTCTATTCTATTCTAAGGGGAAATGTCTATTTGAACAGGGAGACTTAGAACAAATGAACCTTCTCCACCCAGTGCACACCTGGCCACTTCTAGGGGTTTCTTCGCCTTTTTTGGCCAGGCAGGCCCCTTTCCACACTTCTAGAAACTCCTTGTTCAGTGCACAGAATAGAATCAGTGTTGCCAAACCCTGCAGAGAAAAAGAGAGAGACCCACTCAGTTCATGGGGGGTATATCCAGACAGTACCCTCCACTGGATTAGTAATCAAATATGCTTCTTGTCTATGGAGTTTCTCAATCCTCCAGGTCAGGGTTGTCCCAAAGGTGCTTTTTAAAGAGCCTTCTTGGATGAGAAGTAAAATGTGTTCAAAGAAAAACCAGAAAGCTCGGTTGCCTCTTGAAAAACCACTTTTGGGGCAAGTATACTTCTCCCTACTTCTAAATAGATTTATGTAGATAGGAAAAGATTCAGGAAATGCATGGGAGAAGAAAACATGATTTTGTTTAGTAAATAAAATAGGGGTCACCCCAAACCATTAAAATAAATCATCCAGATCAGACTGGGAATGGGCAACCCTAAACAAGGCCACTAGATGCAATCCACTGATGATGCAATAAAAAATGGAGAAGCATCTGCATTTTACCTTTCCTATTGTCAGTTCAAGCATGAATTCATACCCATATTCAGTCAAATTTACTCTGGTTTCTGCTATTTCATCTCTTAGAGATATCCCATTACGGCTGTTAGTTTTTAAAAATGATACATAGATTTGAGTCTTTCCTTCCTCTTCATTTAATCCTTAATTATGTTTTCTAATGATAATTAAATACTGTATATCCTGCTTTTTTGTTCCCAATTGATACGGCTGTCATCCTTCATCACTCCATTTGCTATGTGACTGGTGCTTGTTGTCTTACAAAACTAAAAAATAATAATAATTGTACTCCTTGCTGTCTTCTGTAAATAGCCAGCTCAGTTTGCAAATTGGTTACACTGTACACCATTAGCACACACACAAAAATGGATCAATCAGCCTAGCTCAGCACAGAAGGTTACCCATGAAAACATGCAGGGAGGTTTGTAGATATAGTGCCTTGGATTCAGGAATATTTCAATATCTTTAGCACAAGTCAGGGGTCCCCAAACTTGGCAACATTAAGACTTGTGGACTTTAACTCCCAGAATTCTGGCATAGTTGGCTGGAGAATTCTGGGAGTTAAAGTCCACAAGTCTTAAAGTTGCCAAGTTTGAAGACCTCTGTCATAAGTGAAGGAGAAATGTTTCTCAGCAGCTTCAAAGTTGTCAAGAGAAGTGCTGAGGATTAGTGAGCTCCGCAGGATAGTCGCCAGCAGAACAGAAACACCTTCCTCTCTTGACGTTTTCACCCCAACCATCCACCTAGTTCAGAGAGTTACCTGAAGACTGCAGAGGATAGTGTAGAGGTAGTGGAAAGCCAGGACACTGTTGTTGATAGCCAAGAGACCAAAGAGCCAAGCAGTGCTAATAACTAGAAGCAGAACGAAGGAGCTTCGCATCGTCATGCTGGAGACAGACAGAGAGAAAGAACCCCCCAGAGAGGCAGACATGGACGTTAGAGCACGTGGTTAAGCTACGGGTTGAGACAGTAGGTAAGGTCAGTAGCGTTAGCCCACTCATCCTAGTTCAGACACGGGACCCACAAAGCACACCAGGAAATGGCTCCAACATACATGGCTCAAGTAATAAGCGAGCAGGGTTAAGACTCACAGTTCCTGCCTCCAGCCAAACATCATTTTGGGAGAGGCAGAGGACATCTGGATGCTTGGAAAGCAGAATTTCTCAAGACTGACAGTAGGCGAAGTGTTTTTATATTTTTAATTAGAAGAGGAAAAACACTTAAGGGGAAGGTGAACTTGGACGAACAAAGGTTTGCAACAAAGGTTAAGCTGCAGAGCAAGTTTTTTGCCTTTAGAGGATCATTGTAATTGCTGTAGTTAATACTCACAGCACAGCTTTCTTCTTGGCTTCCTTTTGTCCTGGGGAGCACAGCATCTTTGCCACCAGAAGAAACATAACCCCATTCATCTGGAAACAAAACTCACTGGATAGTAACAGTAGCTTTGGCACTAAGCAAAACAGATCGCTCACCAACTTTATCCTCCCTATGCCATTCCCCTCCAGGCACATCTTCCCTGGAAGTATAACTATCTGGTATAGCTAACAAGATCAGATCCCAAATGCAAGCCTTCCATGCACTAATTCCTTTCAAGAATTGTGATAGACTGCAAAAAGAAGGGCAGAAAGAACAACAGAGGAGTCCCTCACCCCTTCGAAAAGATTCATTAATGCTAGTCTCCAGGAGTAGTATGGGAGAGATGCTAAAAGGAAAATAAAGACAAAATGGTAGAAAGTAGAAAAAAGAGCATGGCGTAAAAAGCCCACATAGTCATGACAAAGAAAGGAAGCATGGGGATAGCAAATCAGGAAGCAGATATGCTGAGAATGGAAAGACCTATGGGCTTCAACCTAGCATCCTGGCTAAGCAACTGGACACTTGGAACTGGGTCCAATTATTCAGGAGTTTTGCAGACCAGATTAATGTAAATCAATCATGAGAAGTGCTTACCAGAATGACAAGAGCTATGGGTCCTGCAAAACTCCAAATCAGTTTGTCATGGATGGAAATCCAGCAGAAATCGGGGTTCCCGTAGCCTTCTGGATCCAAACCAACTGATAATCCTGATTAAAAAAAAGAAAGAAAAGATAAATTCTATGCTGCAATTTCCATGCCCCTGATCAAGGTATGTGGCTCTGGAAATGCTCCCCCTCCCTCCACGGAGTTTCTTGGTTCTAATCAAGAAAAAGCTGGAATGTTGCAAGCAAAGCTATCTACAAGTGTTACTTAAGATTTCATTTATCTGCATAGTTATTGAGAATCCTTATCTGTGACATTGTTGCTAATCACCTCATAAAAGTAAACTGGATCTTGAACTGTGAAAGTTGAGAATGAGTTTTGACATATTTTAAGGATTGACAATCAATAAAATGTAATTTGGGAATTAAGGTTTATATGCAGTTTCCTCTAAATTTGGACAGTTTTCCAGCTGCAATTTCTCTCTCTCTCTCCCTCCCTCCCCTCACTCACTCTCTCTCATACACACAACTGGTGTCGACTTTAACCAACTATATGCATAACTGCACCAGAGTGCCTTCCGTCCCCTGTCCTAATGTTTCTTTTTTACTAGTATCATGTATATAACTATTATATCACCAATATGTACGTGACAAAACAAATAAATAAAATAAATAAACAAATTATCCTGGCTAGCAGCATAATTAGGAGGGCAGCCCAATATATCTTGACAGCAGAAGTGGGATGGGAGACCACTGCTTTACACACTATGCAGGTTAAAATATCTGCTGCAGGATCTATATTGCCTTTCTGAATCAACCTTTTCCACTCCAGTGTTGGGGCTGTAGCTACCAATTTTCCAAAATAAAATTTTGTGGGTTGCTAGATGAGGCGTGGCCCACGGCTCATTGTTTCAGAAATATTTCCTTACCAGATTTCTCAATAACCTCAACAATGGCAGAGCTTCCAATGCACTTGAAAAGTTCTTTAAAAATTCAGTTGAAAGTAAGTCCATATCAAACTGTATAGCACGGTCATTGACCACAAAACAGGAAGTATTTAATGTCATTTTGTATTAAGTCATAAGATGCTTTACCATAATATTACGTCATAAAACATTTTATAAAATTTGCCAAACTGTTTTGTTTTAAGCACATCTGTACTAACCAGTGATTATGGCAGGGACCCCCCAGCCAATGGCATAATAGAACCTCATAGCTCCATAGTTAATGTTGCGAGCTTCGGTCTGCATGCGGTAAATATGAAGGCCTTGCACAAAGAGCCAAGCAAATGTAGAGAGGAAGTAGTAGTGCAGCAAGATCGCAATCACAGTGCAGAAGAACTGAAAAGGTAAAATCAACATCATCCAAATAAAGTCCTCTAAACATTATGCTTCTAGCTAACTAAATTGTTCTGGAATTAATATTGCAAAACACTTTTCTTAAATTCTTCTTTGAGTTCAGGGGAGGCCTGAACTCCCTCTCATTTTAATTGTTTCATTGACATTATTTGCACAGAGTGTGATGTTTGGTACTGACAGCTACGAAGGAGAATCAGGAGCAAGAGTCATTTCTGGTGAGCATAAGTTTGCTAAAATATTTAACTAAAATGATCAGATGTGTATCATGATTTCACATCCTTGTGTCAAACATCAAACTCCAAGTATGTAATCACAACATTTATGCATGATATCACCATGGACATCATCTTTTGGGCATAATCATAGCTAGCTGCAGAGACTGCTAGATACTGAATGAGGATTTCAAAATATTAGATAAAATTGAATGTCTAATAAATTTAAATGCACAATCTGGGAATGTGTTGACAGATTTATGTAGACATTTCAATATATGAGCAATTTGTTTAATTAGCACAAGTGTCAGTCTAACTCACTAATTTCATAACCCCAATTTCCTACTTTTCAAGTTCTGGGAAATGAGGTCTTCTTAGGCCAGTGGTTCTCAATCTGGGAGTCGGGACTCCTTTGGGGGTCAAACAATTGTTTCACAGGATCACCTAAGACCATGGGAAAAGACAAATTTCCCACGGTGTTAGGAAATAAAGCTTCTATTCTGGCCCTTGGAACATATGTTTACAATCTGACCAACCAGGCATTGGGGTGTCCCTCTGACTTCCATGCCAATCAGCTTAAAGCTCTGTTGGGAGAATTGGCACTAGAGATATGGTTGGGACAACATCAGGAACTGTATTAAGGAGTCACAGCATTAGAAAGGTTGAGAATCACTGTTTGGCCAACTGTTTTTCATCCAATGAAGCTCCCATTTGATTCCTAATATGTTACCCACCAGGACTTTTGCTTCTCATCTTTGTTCTACCTCACCTGATTTTCAGTACGATTGATACCGAAGAGGAACAGTAACTCAGAGAAGAAGAGAGTGACAGAAATGTTGCAATGGATTCCCCGAGTATTGGACTTGAGACCTTTCAGGCATATCAGAAAGAAGAAGGTCAGCAGCAGACATAGAAGAGAAAGAGATGTCAAGGAATACGTCACAATGGCCAGCGTCTCCAAGTCACCTTCCAGTTGCTATAAGAAAAAAAAACCCAAACACAAGAGGACAAGTCAGCTAGACATAGATGTCTATTACACCAACATCTTAAAATCATTATTTCACAACAATGAAGAAAACAGTCCATTAAACCCATTAAAATAAAGCTTCGTATTAAAATGCAATGCTTCTTTCAAGTCAAATTTGACTACTGGCAAGTTTGTGGACACTTCCATGTTGTTTTCTTAGCAATGATGTAGCAGTGGTTTGCCGCTATCTTCTCACAGGGGTGTCTCTTTGATTTCTCAGGCTAGCTTTTGATCTTGATGTTTTCTGCTAGCTTCCCACTCAAGGGCTAACTAGGCTTAAACCAGTTCAGGGGAAAGACCTGGGAAAGGCCAGGCAGGTGCTGCCACCTGCTGAGGTATAACTCCATCTATATTTTGTTTAAAATATTTCGATCTCTAATAATAAATTGTCTGGTAACAACTTTGCAAATGAAAAATACATATGCGTCACAAAGAATGATAAATGGTGATGGATGCAGCAAGTAGAACAAAAGTGTCAGTTATAATTTTTTAAGTGAACAAGACATGACAGAATATGCATTTTATATTCAGATACATGTCCTATTCAAGAATGACAACTATATAGTTAAGACAGATCAGGAAACATACACACACAAACACACACATACACACAAACACACCAATTTCAAAAGGAGACAACTCAGGAGAAAGTCTAATTCTAAATTTAAGTTTTGATAAAACCAATTGAACAAGTGTGTTAATACATCTCGTCTTTCTCTTCATAATGATAAGGTGATGTTGCTTACTGGGTTTTTTTCACACTTACATCCATCATCCTTAAAATTATTAATTTTTTAACTGTCATCAACCTAACTTCCAGTATGTCCTTTTTTCAGCTCTGTTATTTTAGAACCAAGTGAGATGCAACATAACACTTAAATACAGTGGATACACAAAGTTCTGATTTTATAACCAAAAGTGAAAATTGTGAATGGAAGTGAATTGTGTTTTGCCCAATGACCTTAAACAACAAATGTTGTTAAAGGGGTTTCCCCCCCTCCCCCTCCTGCAATAATACTACTAATAATAAATGTAACAAGGTTGTGGGGTGAAAAAATGGTTCAATATTACATGGTGAAAGGAAGACGTTGAACATTCTCTCATCCTATGTAGTAAATTTAGTTCAACATCAAACCAGTAAGTACATGAGGGACCAAATATATTCTATGTTTACAGGTACACCTTGATTTACAACCACAATTGAGACATGAATTGTTGTTTTTAAGCAAGGCAGCTGTTAAGTAGGTTGTGACCATTTTTTTGCCAGGGTTGTTAAGTGAATCATTGAAATGGTTAAATGAATCACGCAGTCATTAAGAGAATCAAACTTCTCCCATTGGCTGCTTGTTGTTAGCTGGTTGGAGGGATCACAACTGTAATCATATGACTGCAGCCATCATAAATACAAGCCAAGTGCCATTTTGATCACGCAACAGTGGGATGTTGCAACAGTTGTAAGTTACTGGTTGTAGTAACTTTTTTCAGTACCATTGTAACTTTGAATGGTTGCTCAATGAATGGTTATAAATTGAAGTGAACATGTACTCTACTGGGGCAAATTCTTCGTCCCTGATAAAAACACTTTTCATGTGTTGTTAAAGAGCAGGTGCTCTTTGCTTGAAGAAGCCCAGTTACCTCTCGGTGGGAGCTGTCCATCAGCACCCCAAAAGTACCAAACTGGGAGCAATGGCAGCGGACATGAGTGGTGTTGCGGTGCACAAGTTCACAATCTCGTGCTGTCCAGAAGCCAGCGGGGTCAATCCTACAGTTACAAAGAAATCCGTAAAATGATACAATTCAAAGGAAAGATTCTTTTTTTTTTTAGAGACAGGCATACATCACAGTACAAATACAGTGATGAATGTAAGACAATGACCGTAATTTATGTCGGATATGGCTTCACTTATCACAGGTTAAGTCAGTGTTTCTGAACCTTAGCAACTGGGTAGACCTCAATTAGCTGGAAAATACTAGAAGTTGAGTTGAGGCTTCTAGCAGTCAAATGCCTGGATTTGATTAATTTGATTGATTAAACAGAGTGGATTCCACAGGTGAGACCAAAGAGAACCAATAATCTTGCCACTGTGCTATCTTAATTCACTCTACACCTATAGTCTACAGGAGACAAAAACCCAAAGCACACTTTAAAAAAATACAAAAGAAGGCAAATCTATCTCCCTTTCTGTTGATAAGTAATTGTTATTATGCAGACCGAAATTAAACTCAATTTTCAATTTAATTCACGATATTAATTAATGAGTTTGAAATCTGTATAGACATTTCCATCTGCATTCCAAATGAGTGGTATAATCTTTTAAATCTGGTTTAAATCTAGAAGCCAATAACTTTTTAGAATCCTCTTCCCTTTTTCCGATATTGTTTCCACATTCAGTGCAATCCAAATCATTTTAGAAACTCTAAATAAATCAAGACCTATTTCAATCTGGAAATGGATAAAATACATAAGGTGGTTATAATTTCTCAATTTGTGCTTTAGCCTTGTTAATTTTGTCCCTGCATATTTGACCTGGCAATTTGTAATCTTTCATTATTAATGTCTCTTTCTATTTTATGTATAGTTAGTTAATCACTTACGACTATAAGTGAACCAAAATAGTTTTCTTGTTTTCCTACTATTTCTGTTTAATACTTTTGGAAAATATTCCAACTGTTCCTCATGGAATTGCTCCATCTTCTGTCTGTAGTAAACTTGTGTAGTAAATTACCTCATTGGTATTTTACTTTAATTCCTTTTGCTTTTATCCAGGTGCATTCAACAGGATTTCAATATTTAGTGACCTGTATTTTTTCACATATATCTTGGCCTACGATGCCATCCCACCTCCTTATATCCTTACAATTCTAAGGAGTATCATAATTCCCGTCAAATTTCTCGAGATATCTATATGTCCAAAAAAAATTCTACATGTTGGGATTTCCCTTATCAGTAAAATGTTTAAACTCTGGAAATCAGAAATGATACTGTTTGTACTGCTGTGAGTCCCAATACATAGCAGTTCTCATTCTCTGGAGATTATTCAAATTTAATGTTTTTCCAACTCCAATAATCTGAGATCATTGCACTAGAGGAGAACTCAGTAATAAGCATTTTCCACAGACATCATACCAATTCAGTATAGCAATACCCATTCAATATAGCAATTAATGCGTTACATGCAAGCAATGGGATTTGTAGTCCAATTTATCTGGAAAAGACTAGCAGGGGGAACAACAGAGTAGAATCTATGTTTTCTTTCTTGAAGGACAATAATCTGGAACCATGGCTTTCATAAATCTTTCCAGAAGCCTGAAGAAACATGGGTACATGGCTCTATTAAAGAGGGACACAGTCAACTTACTGGCTAGAGTGATTCCATTGAACGCAGAGGGGCTTGCTGCGGTTGGCTGTCTCAAGCAGGCGGAATTCTAGCATGAGTGGCTCCTCCAAATTGTTCTGCAGAAAAGTGTGGTTGCTGAACAGAGATACAGTCACAATGGGGGAGTTCATCACAGGGTTTTTGGGCAACCTGTATGGAACCAAGAAGCCTTGTTACTTGGCAACACCATGAAGGCTGGATTGTTTCAGACAGCGATACTGATATCC
This sequence comes from Erythrolamprus reginae, assembly GCF_031021105.1. Classification (NCBI taxonomy): domain Eukaryota; kingdom Metazoa; phylum Chordata; class Lepidosauria; order Squamata; family Dipsadidae; genus Erythrolamprus; species Erythrolamprus reginae. The sequence continues at coordinate 78,817,884 of NC_091951.1, forward strand.
AGCGTCACAACAATCTAATTGGGATATTGGTGATCACAAACAAGTTGCCTTTATCCATAAAACAAGTCACAAGCATTTAAAGTTGGTAGGAACATGCAAAGAGCTCAGTAGAGAAGGAAGACTCATACCTAAGGTTGCGCCGATCCACCTGGTAGCGGGCAGGCAAAAGTCCACCAAGAGTGCGATAAATTATGAGAATGAGGATGGTTACAGCAGGCTCAGGTTCTCGCAGAGAATGCTTGGGGGGAGGACTTTCCATTGTGACATTGGCCTCCGTATTAATTGATGCAGCTATAGTCATGGTGGGCACTGGAATCAAGACAGCAAAACAAGAAGGAATCAATAGCACAGTTGCCTTTGAAGAAAGACAAAGGCTAAGGAAGGAAAGACCTGAGACTGTCGGTGGGTTATCTCCCAAGAATCTTAAAATCAACCTTCCCAACCTGCCTGCTCCTGATGTGTTGGACTGGGGAAGATGGGAGATCTAGTCTAACACATCTGGAAGGTAGTTCCAGATGGGATAAGTTGGTTGTATATTCAGATCTCAGATGTATTCTGTGGAGGCATAAGAGGCCAGATTCAGCTATTCTGAAATAAAATGATTTTTCAAAACTCTGCAAAGCCTTTTTGCCAAATAAATGCTATACGGCTGAGTAGGTGGTACTTCCCAATCAGGGACCAGCATTTCAATTAGGACCTTCTTTAATGGCTGACATAGCCTCTGGCTCATGAGCTATTAATCACCTATGCAAGAAATCGCAGCTCATTCTTAGTGTCCAAAAGAGACATGAAAATCATCAACTTTTTATTTCCTTTCCTCTATGGCAGTAGTTCACAAACTCTCTAATACTGCGACCCCTTAATACAGTTCCTCATGCTGTGGTGACCCCCCAACCATAAGTCTAGCGCCAATTCTCCCAACAGATCTGTAAGCTGATTGGCAGGAAGGTCAGAGGGACACCCCCACTGTAAACACCTGGTCAGATTTTAAAAATATGTTCCAAGAAGCCAGAATAGAAACTTTAGTTCCTAACACCATGGGAAAGTTGTCTTTTGCCATGGTCTTATATGACCCCTGTGAAATGGTCATTTGACCCCCAAAGGGGTCAGGACCCCCACTGCTGAGAACTCCATGGCATATAGAACAACAAAACAAGAAAGAAGAGCTTCTAACGCAAATTTTGGGAAGGATGCTGAAAATGAGGCTTTTCTTTCAGGTTTTTTTTTTTAAAAAAAATCATGCCTGGTAGAGTTCAGAAAAAACTGTCACTTACCTTCTATTTTGTGGGGAGTAAGGATGGAGTGGGGGAGGACTATGTGGGTATGGGGATCCCACATGGCCTGGCCACGGAAGAGGGTACTGTGATAATGTGGATAGCGTCTTCTGAGATGAGTGTGATTCTCCATGCGATCAATGCTGAGCACTGTGAGGGGGGAAAGGGGAAAAAAAGGCCTTAGGCATTAAGTCTGAGAGACAATGCCATCTTCTGATTTAAACACAGGTAAGTGCCTAGAACTAGAACAAGAAGTGTGCAGACTTGAAAAAACTGCACGAAAATATTTATATTTCAGAAATTTACATTGGCATCTGTATGGATATTTGTATTGATGTTTTTAACTTGATGATGTTGTGTTGATGTTTTTAAAAGACAAGGAATAATGGATGGAAACTGATCAAGGAGAGATTCAACTCAGAAATAAGGAGGAACTTTCTGACAGTGAGAACAATCAACCAATGGAAAAGTTTGCCCTCGGAAGTTGTGGGATCTTTATCACTTGAGACTCTCAAGAAGAGATTGTCAGACATGGTGTAGGATCTCCTGCTTGAACAGGGGGTTGGACTAGATGACCTATAAGGTCCCTTCCAACTCTTTTAATTTGTTAAATCAGCCAAATAGAAGTCCTGCACTCAAATATGTATTTTGATAAAAATAGAAATGAAATAATTTCCAGTCTGTCTAACCCTCCTTAGGCATTCGTCCAAGTGTGTGTTGAGAGAGCAGGGCCAAGCACCAAGCCTGTGTACTCTAATAATCTCAATCTCCATATGTTCGGCCAGAAGTCTAATGGATAACAGCATTTGTATTTCTTGATCCCGAGGACAGCTTTCTGCTCAGATTGCAGAGCATAGTGGAGGTATTTGGATTCATACAAATTGCACATTTACACAAGGCCAGGGATAGTCAGGGACAAGGATGACATGATTGCATAAGATGTGAGAAATGTGTGAGACTGTAGTTTGCTTAGGAACACTTTACATTTGAGTACAGTGATACCTTGTCTTACAAATTTAATTGGTTCCGGGATGAGGTTCTTAAGGTGAAAAGTTTGTAAGACGAAACAATGTTTCTCATAGGAATCAATGGAAAAGTGATTAATGCGTGCAAGCCCAAAATTCACCCCTTTTGCCAGCCGAAGCGCCCGTTTTTGCGCTGCTGGGATTCCCCTGAGCCTCCCCTCACTGGGAAACCCCACCTCCAGACTTCCGTTGCCAGCGAAGCGCCCGTTTTTGCATTCCTGGGATTCCCCTGCTGGGATTCCCCTGCAGCATCACAAAAACACAGAAGTCTGGAGGTGGGGTTTCCCATGGAGGGTAGCCTCAGGGGAATCCCAGTAGTGCAAAAACGGGTGCTTTGCTGGCAACAGAAGTCTGGAGGTGGGGCATCCCAGTGGCATCGGTGGGTTTGTAAGGTGAAAATAGTTTGTAAGAAGAGGCAAAAAAATCTTAAACCTCGGGTTTGTATCTCGAAAAGTTTGTATGACGAGGCGTTTGTAAGACGAGGTATCACTGTACTGAAGTTACCCCTGTGGGGTATGAATATGTACACGTCTACATTTAAAAATAATTCTGGAAGCGACTTTCACTTTGTAGAAGTTTGCCCACAACACTAAGAATAAATATGTACTTGTGAAGCTTGTCCAAGTCTGATCTCCACTGACTGAGCTTTATATGCTACGACAGAAGCGTCTACAGTGATCCCTCGTTTTTCATGGGGGATGCGTTCCAAGACCACCCGTGAAAAATGAATTTCCGTGAAGTAGAGAGGAAAGATAATTTTTTATGTATTTAATGAGTATTTGGACCTTTAAAACCCACCCTTTGCATTAAACAGTCATTCTATAATGTTTCTCAGCTGGAACTACATGTGATATCCTACCAGTTTCTTTAATAGAGTACTGTAGTACTGTAGAAGAATTTTATGAATTTTTAATGGATTTAAAATTTTCAATGGATTTAATGGATTTAAGCCCCCTTTGAAAACCCGTGTAGTAGCGAATCTGCAAAAGTTGAACCACGAAGTAGCGAGGGATTACTGTATAGGATTGGAAGCATTCATCAAAACCTTGCATCACTCTCAAGCAATATCTGCCCCTTTCATACATGTGTGCAATACCTCAATGCCAACATGAAAGGAGTGGAGTTTGCATTACAATGGTGCAGTGCTGCATTTGTGATTCGGCTTCCTTCCCTCCTACACAGTTGATTCCTCAGGATCCTGAAGATCCAGATTACTGGGGACAATATTATGGTGACTCTATAAGCCACTTGGAGAGGGCTGTAAAAGCACTGTGAAGCAGTCTCTAAGTGCTATTGCTATTTCTATCCTGCCATGAATTCATCCATCTGTTCTAAATGATGCATCTGCCTTGCAGTTCCACAAATCAAGCATTCTTATGGCTACAATACAAGCGTGGAGAGCAATTCCCTAAAGCAAAGGGAAAGCAATGCCCTATGGAATCTATACAGCATCACTTTGCAAATATCAGGCTGGCAGTCTCATGTGGACAAAGCAACAAATTGTAAATTAGTTTCTTTGATCTGGGCCAGCTGACTGGAACTATCACCATTTTTGCTGGCTATTGTATAGAAAGAGTGGCTGTCACTGTTCCTTTCCCACTTCTTCTTGATCTTCATGGCATCGTACCAGAATACCTCCGGGACCACCTTCTGCCACACGAATCCCAGCGACCGGTTAGGTCCCACAGAGTGGGTCTTCTCCGGGTCCCGTCGACTAAACATTGCCGTTTGGCGGGACCCAGGGGAAGAGCCTTCTCTGTGGCGGCCCCGGCCCTCTGGAACCAACTCCCCCCAGATATCAGAGTTGCCCCCACCCTCCTTGCCTTTCGTAAGCTCCTTAAAACCCACCTCTGTTGTCAGGGATGGGGGAATTGAGATATTCCCTTTCCCTAGGCTTATAAAAAATTTATGCATGGTATGTCTGTATGTATGATTGGTCTCTTAAATTGGGGTTTCTTTTTAAATTAACTTAAATATTAGATTTGTTTATATTGTTTTATTACTGTTGTTAGCCACCCTGAGTCTGCGGAGAGGGGCGGCATATAAATTTGATTAATAAATAAATTAATAAATAAATAAACATCTAATGGACCCTTCATTCCATGTTCTAGAAACAGGTTGAGATGTTTCGCTTTTCCAGTTCCATTCAAATAATCATCCTGTGTGCTCGCTTTTGATAAAAATGCAAGGGAATCCTCAACAATACTTTTAAAAGTCATGTTGTATCCTAGCATTGAACAGTTCAACAAATCCATAGATGCATGACAGCCAAGAGGTCCACAGTCATAGATTGCTAGAGAAGCCCAATCAGTTCATTACTGACCTCAAGAGGCATCCAGGAGGTATTATTTAAAAGCTACGAGGTGAAGATTTCTTCCTGGCTTCTACTTACTGATATTGGGGGTCACCACGCCAACAGGATTGAGGTAGGTGAGCTTCATGTTGCTGGCCAAAGTGCCCGAATAGTTCTTCAATTGTTCCATCAGAGCTGCAGTTCCCTGGTTATTCTGCAACAACGTGTCCCAGTGCTTCTGGTTTTCCAGTGCAAGCACTGAGCTGCCAGCTTGGAGGAGGTTCTAAAGAGAAGACCAACGTTTATGTGGATTTCAATCAATATAACCACACTCTCCACCACTTTCAATCACAGAGACAATACAGACCAGAGTTTCCTCAACCTTGGCAATGTTAAGATGTGTGAATTTCAACTTCCAGAATCCCCCAGCCGTCCTTAAGAATGCCACACATCTTAAACATTGACAGATCATCTAAAAAAATTAATCAATTATAATGTCTTTCTTTTGTGAGGGTGCTCAGGAAGGCTTCACAGATTCATATTGACCAGATTCAATATGTCTTTTGCCCTAGTCCCACAACCAGACTCTGCTATGAAAAGTTTCTAAATTTTGAACATTCCACTGCTCTTCGGTAGTACATAACTGAAATAAATTTAATTTGACTCGTGGAACTTGCGTCTGGATGAATATCATAGGATTGCATGTATACATTTCTCTCTTCAGTTAATTTGTAAAATGGGATCCCTAGAAGTTACTCTTTTGGAAGAATAATAACTGGTGAGCTTTTTAAAATGAAATTTAATCCTACTACTCTGAGACTTTATAAGAATCCCGGTCAGAAATGCTTGTTCTTTTCTATTAAGTCACCTTTTACCTTCAAGACAACATGGCTTTTTTTGTGTGCGGTGGTGGTGATGGATAGCATTGCATCTCAGAGCTTTCTATGCATTTCACTAGAAACTCCTGGACATTTTGCTAAGCTAAAAATAACCCCCATCCTTAACAAGTTTGATGACACAAAACAAAACTTTTTGAAAGTTTTGGCCTTCTAAACATCTTGTCCAAACAAAAGAAAAATGTTGTTCCCAACAGATTCCTTTTGGTCTTAGCATGTAATCATTTTGTATGAAAAAGAAAAATAGTATCTCAATTAGAAAAAAGAGGCCAATTGCTTAAAAAAAGATCTCACAGATAAGCAAACCAACAACGCAAGCTACCAGGTTATAGTGTTTTTATATAACAATTTCTAATTGCCTAGCCAGTCTTCTCCACACCTATAGATACCCTGTTTCCCCCAAAATAAGACATTGCCTGATAATAAGCCATTTGGGCTTTTGAATACATGACAATAAGGCCAAACACTTATTTCAGAGTTAAAAAAATATGAGATACTTTATTTTTGGGGAAACATGGTATTTATTTGGAGTCTTTGAAAATTATGGAAACCTAAAGCAACCAGATCTGGTCTGCTAGATGAAAGCAAATAAGTAATGAAAAATAAAACTATTCTTAAAAGGATTTAAACTTGAGGTCAGGGTGCCAAGTCTAATCAACATTTTCTTAGTAGAATGAAGCTACTAGGTAAAGACTGTGACATGCCTTTTCCAAGTTAATTTGCGGCACCTACAATGTGCTTGGAATGGGGCGACAAAAAATGATTTTTCCCAGGTATTCCTAGGAGGGAAATTCTGTTCTTTTTAGATCACCTATATGGATTTTGCTATTTCCATTTTCCCTTGGTTTTAGAGTGTCTGGATTTTAATTGCATTTTGTATCTTTATATGACGACTTGTACTATATTGTAAACTAAACTCCAAAACTATAAAAACTATATTTAGCAGCACAGAAATATTGTTTACAGGAGAAAAAGCAGAATTCTGGGGAATTGTAGGACAGCAATTGCTGTAGTTAACGGCCACTAGTTTAATATCAGCATGGGTGTCAAACTTTCACCGTCATATTGTCATTATGTGACATATCGCAAACTTCCCCCAACCTTTGCTAAAAACAGAGGTGGGGATGGCCAGCAGATGATGCATCCAGCCCACGGGCCACAAGTTTGGCATGCCTGACATAAAGGATTCGTCTGTAGATTTATATACCAATATAAATAAATGTTATCATAAGCATTTCAATACAAACCAAAAAATTCCCCCGGCTCAAGGATTCTTAAGGCATTAGAAATAACTATATAGCACAGCTGATAGGACACATTATTTTGAATTCCTAGAGGTCTGCTATCAGTAGCATATTCTGGGCTCAAATTCTACATGAATATCCACACTGTTCTTCAATGGAAAAGCCTACTTAATGGGATTCCATGCCACTTTTACAATATCACAACTGAAAGGGCGTTCCTACCTCGTTGAAGTGAGCATCCTGGGTAGCAGTCAGCCCAAAACCATGTTGTCTGCTCTCAAAGGCCATCAAGTGGGAGAGCAGGTGGTAGGTAATATGAACATCATTCCCAAAGTAGGACTCCATCTGCTCCGTCACTGCCCGTAGTTGATGAGCCAGCTTTTTTGCTTCTATGGTGTTCAGTTCTGTTTCATTCTTCTCCAGGCTTTCCAGCTATTGGAACAGAAAATAAGAAGAAGGTATTATTCTCTCTTTACCTCTCAGAAGTGAATTTTTATCTCCATGTCCTCCGTTACACAGGGGAACATTAAACAGAGATAAAAGAAACTTCTCAAGCTACTGATGGAAATCTGAAATCTGGATTCTGATATATATTGTGGGCAGAAAATACCACGGGAACTGCACTTATTATCAGTTGGCTTCTGAGACGCCGGTCATCACTTTTCAAGCCATGTATTGTCATTGAGCAAGGAATTACACCCTGAATCTGGCCAAGATTTTACTGAAAGATGCTTGGAACAAACTTCCAGCAGACGTGGTTGGTAAATCCACAGTAACTGAATTTAAACATGCCTGTGACAAACATATACCCATCCTAAGATAAAATACAGGAAATAGTGTAAGGGCAGACTAGATGGACCATGAGGTCTTTTTCTGCCATCAGTAGAAACATAGAAGTCTGACGGCAGAAAAAGACCTCATGGTCCATCTAGTCTGCCCTTATACTATTTTCTGTATTTTATCTTAGGATGGATATACTGTATGTTTATCCCAGGCATGTTTAAATTCAGTTACTGTGGATTTACCAACCACGTCTGCTGGAAGTTTGTTCCAAGGATCTACTACTCTTTCAGTAAAATAATATTTTCTCATGTTGCTTTTGATCTTTCCCCCAACTTCAGATTTTGTCCCCTTGTTCTTGTGTTCACTTTCCTATTAAAAACACTCCCCTCCTGGACCTTATTTAACCCTTTAACATATTTAAATGTTTCGATCATGTCCCCCCTTTTACTTCTGTCCTCCAGACTATACAGATTGAGTTCATGAAGTCTTTCCTGATATGTTTTATGCTTACGACCTTCCACCATTCTTGTAGCCCGTCTTTGGGCCCGTTCAATTTTGTCAATATCTTTTTGTAGGTGAGGTCTCCAGAACTGAACACAGTATTCCAAATAAATAAATAAATAAATAAATAAATAAATAAATAAATAAAATGTATCATTCAAGGCCTGAATATTTTTGAGATCTCATTATCTGAGCTGAACTTCCTTGCCCATTAAGTTTTGGGAGAGATAGTTTGATGATGGTCCCAATGCCAAGGAATCGAACCAACAAGGACTCTGTGGTTAAACCTTCTTTGGTAATAGCCATCTCGGTTGGAGCCATCTTAACTTTAGATAGAGGGGACGTGCCTTCCTGCTACCTTTTTGAAAAGCCCATAAAAAATAATTCTTCATTTTAGAATTTAGAAGGAGTTCCGGCATCTTCACAGTCAATATGATCAAAATTCAGATACTTGGCAACTCACTCATATTTATGATAGTTGGAGTATCCCGGGGTGATGTGATCCCCGTTTGCAACCTTCTGAAAAGCCAAGCCAATGGGGAAGCCAGGTTTAATTAACAACTGGGTTAATAACCGAGCAACTGCAGGGATTCACTTAACAACTGTGGCAAGAAAGCTTGTAAAATTCACTTAGCAGATGTCTCATATATCAACAGAAACTTTTGGCTCAATTGTGGTAGAAAGTTGAGGACTACTTCTGTTGCTATTAAATATATTTATTTTTGTTACCCTTGCCCTTCCTCTTACTAATACAGTAAGCATTGATAAGCTGACAAATGAGACATATGCTGGTTAATATAAATATTGGACTTTCAAGGGGTGTCCTCAGACAATCATCTCATTGTGGGAGCTAAATTCCCCCGTATTACTCAAATGCCCTCATCCAACATAAATATCTGGCTAATTATACAAAAGAAATAGAAGAGGCTCTATGCAGGGAGACAGTTTTCTGCTCTCCCAATTTCAGATTAACTGCCTTTTGGGACTCAACTGAGTGGTGAATTTGTTTTCCCAAGAAGGCACAGTTTATAGCCTCATCCGTTTCAACCTCAAAGACAAGCTTTGTGCTTTGAATGCTTTCTTTGTACTAACAACCACCGCTTGGACTGCTAATAGAACCGATTTGCCCAGTTCCCACAACCTTGGTTTTACAGAAATAATTTTCATGTTTCCCAACTAAATTAGGGTGTCTCATATAAATACCATATATCTGGAAAAGCACAGTATGGGGGAAAACAGATGAACGGAGAGAAGGAAGGAGAAAGGAGCAAAGAGGGAGGGAGGGAGACAGGGGGGAGAGAGAGAGGGAGAGAGAGAGAGAGAGAGAGAGAGAGAGAGAGACAGATACCAATGTTGAGAGCTCCTTGAAAGCAGGTGAAGTGCAATTGAACAGATCCGGTTCCAGCCAGCCTCTTTCCTGGTCACAATATCGAATTGCTGCACCTGAGTCAAGACAAAACCTCAACTTAAAAGTGGAACCTCACAAGTGCTAATTGGAAAGGCTCTTTTCCTGCGGTTGCTGCACAGGAAACGATAGTCAGGGCTCAAACAACAACACCAGACCAAGAGTGTGGTTTTGGCAAAGGCATTTTGGCAATTTCACTTATCCTAAAAGCCAACTAATGAAGGGAACAGATCCAGAGGAGGATTGAAGGACCACATACTTCAGCAGCAGCTGTATGTTGCTTGCTATGATGGCAGCTTTGATTTCATTTCCACTAATTTAGGTTTTATGAGACTGTCCCAAATGCTGGGTTTAATTATCATGCTAGGAGAATGACTGAGAAATGAACTTATTCATCATGTTACCAATACTGTGTCTAAGATACAATATCGCACAATACCTTCTAAGTATTTAGTGGCAAGAAATAAAATGAAAAATAAAGAACAAATATCATTTGATATGTGAACCTGCTATTTCCAATAATTTCTTTCAAAACTGTTGGAAGCTTTACTGAATACACATATATTTACTTGCTATTTTTAAAAATCAGTCTATGAATGCTACCTCCCCCCCCCCCAATTTGTGTATGCTTGAGAATAAACTGTATCTTACTGAAATCGGATTTGCCAAAAGAAAACCTGCATTCCCTACATTTAGATCAAGGTCAAATGCTACTGAAATTCAAAAATACATATTCCACATATTCCATAGCAAAAATCTTTGATTGGTATGTTTAGTTAAAGTAGTGTTAGTAATATTTTATTGCTGATGTAGCTCATTTTAAATATAGTGAATAGTGATCGGCGAACCCGACGGTGTTCGGGTTCGGCAAGTTTGGATGAACTTTATGCAAAATTCGGCTGAACCCGAACCGAACTCGAACCCGAACGGGGAATCCCTCCCATGAAGAGATTCCAGGGGTGGAGCTTTGAGGTCACCGGCAGGTTGCTAAGGACACCAAGGTGATCACTTCCTGGATTCCATGGAATCCAGGAAGTGATCACCTTGGCGTCCTTAGCAACCTGCCGGTGATGTCAAAGCTCCGAACGCCAAACACGACCCCGAACTTTGCCTGAAGTTTGAAAAAAATTTGGGTTCGTATTCGGCATACTGAACACTGCAAAATTTGGTACGGACCCGAATTGTGTGGGTTTGGTTCGCCCATCACTAATAGTGAACACTCTCTTGATTGAAACTTAATCTTTGTCTCAGACTGAGTAAATCAGGGGAGAGATTATGTAGTATGTTCAAAAGGAACTATGCAGGAGAGTCAGGAGTGGGTTTCTCTTACCTTCCCTACCGATTCGGAAGTACGTGCGTTGCGTTACATCCGGGTGCTGACTCTCTGCGCATGCTCAGAAGCCTTTGTGCATGTGCAGAGGGTTCATTGCCAGCCGCTGTTCAAGCAGCGGTGACCAGGGAACCGGTTCGAGGGTATGGCAAGCCGGCCATCACTACCAGTTTGGCAAATGGGGCCAAATTTCTGCCACCAGTCTAAGCTGGTAGCAACCCACCACTGAAGAGAGTGCTAGAAATCTGTCTCTAGATGTACATAGCTATGGGATTTTTTTAAAAAGAGGGAAGTGTTTTCATGCATTCTAGACAAACTCAAAACATCGCTTCCTTGTGCCCGTATCCCTCTATCCTACTATTGCTGTCATGGCATGTTGTACCAGGTGCGAGAGCAAATATGCCCATGTTACTCCAACACTCCGCAGTCTGCATTGGTAGCCGATCAGTTTCCAGTCACAATTCAAAGTGTTGGTTATGACCTATAAAGCCCTTCATGGCACTGGACAAGATTATCTGCGAGACTGCCTTCTGCTGCACAAATCCCAGCGACCGGTTAGGTCCCACAGAGTTGGCCTTCTCCGGGTCCCATCGACTAAACAATGCCGTCTGGCGGGACCCAGGGGAAGAGCCTTCTCTGTGGCGGCTCCGACCCTCTGGAATCAGCTCCCCCCAGAGATTAGGACTGCCCCCACCCTCCTTGCCTTTTGTAAACTCCTCAAAACCCATCTCTGTCGTCAAGCTTGGTGGAACTGAGACACTTCCCCTTGCCTATGTAGTTTCTGTGCCCAATATGACTGTATGTATGCTTTTATTTACTGGGGTTTCTTTTTTAGATTTTATATGTATAATTGCTATTTTAGATTCTAATTATTAGATTTGTCATTATGTATTGTTTTTATCACTGTTGTGAGCCGCCCCGTGTCTACGGAGAGGGGCGGCATACAAATCTAATAAATAGAATAAATAAAATAAAATATTCACTTTAACATGAATAAGGTGCCTGCTACAAGTACCAACATCACTAGAATTCTAGAAAAAAGAGAAAACGACTCTAGGTTCTAGACTTTGCCACTCAATGTAGCAAGTCCAATGATTGAACAGATACGACAGGTGCACATGACATGTTAGCATCCATACTGGGAGTGCAGCCTCACATTTCCATCCATAAGTATTAATGATGCAATAGAACTCGACAATTTGAAGCATAAGATGTTAAACACAGTTACTCTTGCCAAATCACGATCCCTAGAAATTGATTTTTACCCAACAACATTGGATGCAAGGGTGCAATTGTCCAAATCTGTGACATAGGCCATGCAGCTTTCTAGAATATTTAAACATCGCCAGCATCACAAAAATAGAACATGCACCCCTTCTATATCTATCTATAAAAGCAGCATAGGTGCCTAATGGGAGCACTGTGGCATTCCTAAAACAGTATCAGAAACAGCAACATTTTGTGCATGGGCTGCACCATCTGCTATCCCATCAGGGGTGCTGGAAGTGTATTGAGCAATGATGTAGATGGGAAAGATATTTATACAAGAACAGTTGAGTCCTTGTTAATTCGAAACATGGCAGGTCACTTTGCTGCTTTACAAGTTGAAATATGTACGTTGTGCTAGGGTCAAGCATGATGGATCCAAGCACATACTTAAAGCTGCCCAGAGTCCTTTGGGAGTTGGTCAGCATATAAATTAAATAATTAAATAAAATTGAATTAATAAATAAAATGATGGATTTCTGCTCTCACATTTAAACTCTGTTCAGAAAACTATTCAGCAGGCTAATCGCAAACCAAAGCAGCCACACTGATTTATTGCTACTATTCAGGAGCCCTCAAAATTTCCATGTGGCAGCCAGCTAATTTTGCAATTTTTGCTTGATGCCACTCACTGGGTGTGGGCAACTGGGTGGGCGTGGCGAGCTTGATGCCACGCCCCAAACTGCTGGCATGTTTTCTCTTTGCATTGGGTAGACTGGGCCAAAGCGATGCAAGTAGGCCGGCTGAAGTGATATGGGTAGAGTGGGCTGAAGCGATGCAGGTAGACCAGGCTGAAGCAACATGGGTAGACCGGGCTGAAGCGATACGGGCCAGCCCGTTATATATTCCAGGATGGCCCCGTGAACTGCGTCCAACCACATTGCCGGCTGGATTCGGCCCATGGGGCTTGAGTTTGACACCCCTGAATTGGAAATATGTTTTCCCTCTAAGAGTTGGTTTTTTTAACATGCAGCAGTGAATGAAATATGCCAATACTATAAGAACCAGATTTCTCCAGTCTGGCTTCTAAATTGATGTAGAAATCTAACATGATCCAGTCACCGAAGCAGTGGAAGTGATGTGCTGGTGCCTGGAGGCTGTTGGGGTCTGGATGGGTGTCAACAGATTCAAACTCAACCCGGATAAGACGGAGTGGCTGTGGGTTCTGCCTCCCAAGGACAATTCCCAATGGGTTTTTTTTAAATGTTTTTAAATTATTAGATTTGTCTTGAATTGTTTTATTGTTGTTGTGAGCCGCCCCGAGTCTACGGAGAGGGGCGGCATACAAATCTAATAAGTAAGTAAGTAAGTAAGTAAGTAAGTAAGTAAGTAAGTAAGTAAGTAAGTAAGTAAGTAAGTAAGTAAGTAAGTAAGTAAATAAATAAATGATCATCCTCAGCTACCATGCTATTGGAAGAAAGTACTGGATTCCACATACTTGAAGAGAACATAGGATATTATGTTTACGTAATATCAGGATACAGCAGACCGTTATACTTAATTTATTTAATTGTGCCTAGGATGCAATTAGTTTCAGCAGCAAGACCACTGTAGAAAGATACTGTATTTGCCACATTTTAATGAGATGCAGAACCACCTTCATAAAACCGATAAAAGACTTATTCTGGGATTTTACAGACTCAAAACTTGTACTGCACAATTTGGTCACAAAACAACTCCCAACAATTTTAAAAGAAACTTTAAATGGTCGAGAAGAAAAAGGCTTTCAGCAGAAAAGCAACAACCATCCTTAATCTAGCCTAAAGAAAATATCCTTATTGTTAAAATATGAAGGAGATAATGGTGTCCAAAACTGAGTTTACAAAACAGCAATTTCTCTACTTTTCCTAACCAGTTGAAATTAAGACAGCCAGTACTATAGGAAGCTGCTCACTTCCTCATGAAAGCCTTGCTTAGTAACTTCATCAAGTTTTCAATAACATTTGAGCGCGAAATGTCACTTTTCTCTTAACCAGAGCCATAAGCAAGCAGGGAAACCAAATGCATCCACCACCAAAATATGACATCCATCGGTGAAAACTCCAGACTTTCCCACCCAATTAAAATTTCTCTCAATCCATAAAAAGCATCAAGGCATTACAAACAAGCGTGAGCAGGTTGCAGATGACTACAAGGGATTTTCCGCAGATTAGTGTTATGTGACAAGGTAAAGAAGCTGAAGGTCAGGCAGGATTACAAAGAAGCCAGAGCCAGGCAAGGCAATCAAAGCAGAGCTGGCAGCCCGTGGAACATTTGATTTGAGGGAAATGTGGATCTGAGGGTGCCTTAGGCAGGAGCAGGGAATGGAAAAGCCACACAGAGCAGTGCTGACAAAGCAGTAGGGGAAAAAGGAGAGAACCATAGGCCTTACCTGTACCTCGCAAACCTGCACAAAAGAAAAATGTGGAGAGAAGGGACAACATTAAACGCTTTTCAAACAATATATTTGATGGAGAATGACCTTCCCTGGAATGGGTTTTAGTACTGTGGGAAATTCCGACTTCTGGGTAACATTTAGTGGCGTGAACCAACACGGGATTCCAGCTCCCAAATATTTCTTGATTTAAGCAAGCAATGGGTTAAATGGGATGATTATACTACCTATTGGTAGTTGGTATACTACCTATTGGTTTATACCTCTGGAACCGCCTTCTACCACACGGATCCCAGCAGCCAATTAGGTCCCACCGAGTGGGCCTACTCTGGGTCCCGTCGACTAAACAATGTCGTTTGGCGGGCCCCAGCGGAAGAGCTTCTCTGTGGTGGCCCCGGCCCTCTGGAATCCACTCCCCCCGGAGATTAGAACTTCCCCTACCCTCCTTGTCTTTCGCAAATTACTTAAGACCCACCTATATCGCCAGGCATGGGGGAACTGAGACACCTCCCCCAGGATTTTATATTTTATGTTTGGTATGTATGGTTTTAAATGATGGGGTTTTATATGTTTTTTCTTTTTTTAATATTAGATTTGTTCCATTGTAATATTTATTATTGTTGTGAGCAGCCCTGAGGAGTCTTATTATTATTATTATTATTGGTAAACATTCTGAAGAGAGTGTGTTTTGGGAGCAGGGGATGAAATATCTTGTTCCTGAGCCTAACAGACCAAGCTATCCTAAGGAAGTATCAATGCAACCCAGATTTGGGAATGCATATAGTGTTTTGTCTAATTGTCCAATTTAGTGCAGTCCAGGAGCCATGGTGGTTAGAATGCAATATTACAGGCTAACTCAGCTCACTGTCGGGAGTTCGATCCTGGCTGGCTTAAAGTTGACTCAGCTTTCCATACTTCGGAGGTCAGTAAAATGAGGGCCTAGATTGTTGGACTCTGTAGAGAGTGCTATAAAGCCCTATGAAGCTATATGTCTAAGTGCTAATAGCTATTAAGTACTACTAAGTACTATTGCTATTCCCTCACATCATGGCTAAGAACAAAAAGGAGGTGGCACAGGAAGTGAAAAAATGTGAAAATTTGACCCATGTAGAGACCAAGATGGCATCATGTTGCCAACAATAACAGCACAAATATAAAAAAAGCTTAGAGGCCTCACACTAATAAATCCTTTTACCACCAGGCTTCCTTGCTAATGGCAACCATGACTGGTGCAGTGGCTTTAATAGGGGCTTGAATGGCTATTGCCATCTTACTCCCTGCTTCTGAGAGTAGTAAGATAAGAGAAGAAGGTAGTTTAGTTAGGATAGACGTACCTCTGCTACTGAGAGCTTATTGAGATATTAGCTAAATTTAATCCTTGTGAGATTTAGGATGAGTTCATAATCAACAATATGGTACCATTGACCATAGCAATCAATCAAATAAATAAAGGAGAAGTTAGTATTCTAGATGAACTTATTCTAAGCTATTTCTGCCTCACTAACACAGTTCTCTGTTTCCTGCTGTTCACTGGCAGGAAGACAGCTTGGGTTTTATTTCACAAACTCCAATTCCTTCAAACCTACAGTATATTAATAATAATAATAATGGCTGACAATTAGGGCATTGCTGAAAGAAGAAGGGAAGAAAGACATGTACTGCCTTAGTGAAAAAGGAAGGTGTAGTGTAGTTCCTTAATAAAGCTGAAATCCAGTGGGATGCAGCTCTTCTGTCCATAAACTTTATTACCACAGGAAAGCACTTACCTAGTGAACCTTTTGGGCAAGGCAGTATAGCTGGCAGACCAAACTTGGTTTGAGGCCACCATACTTCAGCTTTCAGAGATTTAGGACAAGCATCATAGAGTACTGTGGAATGAAACAGAGAAAGCAAATAAGTGGTCATCCCTAGAACAGCATTCTCACAAGGCAGGGACAGGGAGAAACCTCTTCAAAAACCAACTTATGTTATTTTGAAAAAAGTATGGAGACATTAAGATTAAATCCAAAATTTATTTGGGAAATATTTAGAATAAATTGAATAAACCTCCTACCCTCAATACGTCGCTAAAGAGCACTGCACACCGAGACAACTAGACACAAGAACAGTTTTTTTCTGAATGCCATCACTCTGCTAAACAAATAATTCCCTCAACACTGTCAAACCATTTACTACATTTGCACTACTATTACTATTAGGTTTTTTTCTCATCATTCCTATCACCCATTTCCTCCCACTTATGACCGGATAACTGTAACTTATTGCTTGTATTCTTAAGATTTTTATTAATATTGATTGTTTCTTCATTGCTTATTTGACCCCTGTGACAATCATTAAGTCTTGTACCTCATGATTCTTGACAAATCTATATTTTTCTTTATGTACGCTGAGAGCATATGCACAAAAGACAAATTCCTTGTGTGTCCAATCACACTTGGCCAATAAAATAATTCTAATTCTAATAATTAGGATGCAAAACAAACAATCAAACCCTGATGTTCTACTTTCTGGAATTAGAAACATACATTTTGTTTGTGTATATTTCTTGCAGCTAGAATATGTATTGTAAGTGAACTGAAGGATGAAAAAAAATCTTTAATACAAATGAGTTTTTCAAAAATAAGAGTCTTGGGGAAATGGTTAAAAGTAGTTATTTTTAAAGAGAGATATAAATTACCAAAAGACTGAATTTTCTGTAATTTGTCCTCGGGAAACAAATATACTGATTCGGCCTGGTGTTCTATGTTATCTGTATTGAAAATACATAGCTAGAGTAGCTATCTCTGTTTTAGAAAAGCCACCCTCCTATTTGAAAACATTCCCATTTTAGAAGTGTGGCACTTGTAGCTTCTAAATGTTGCTGAACTCCCTTATCTTGTCTATGCTGGCTCAGACTATGTGGAGTTATAACTGAGCTACATGTAGAGTGTTTCCAACCTTTGTCCCAGCTGAAGGGCTAGCCAGTGCACATTATTAGTCAGTCTACTAGTCTAATGAAGAAAAGAAGGACAAGTGTATGACATGTTAGCAATCTTCCCATATTTGAGGAGCTGTCCTTAGAGAGGAGGACTCAACCTATTTGCAAAGTACCTGAGGGTAAGACAAGAAGCAATGTATGTAAGCTTAGCAAAGAGAGATTAGTGGGATATTAGTGGAATGGTTTGCCTCCAGAAGTGGAGATTTGTCTGAAATGGTATAGGGTTTCCTGCTTGAGAAGTGGATTTGACAAGAAGACCTCTAAGGTTCCTTTCAATTCTGTTATTCTGTATTTTAAAGATTCCCAAGGAATGGAGAATAAGAGGGGTGTCAAAGCCCTTCATCAACACACACACAGTACTTGCATATCTAAGCAAGTACCTTATTACATTATTTCTCATTAAAATAAAATACATTGTATTTTAATATCAGTTATACCAATTACAGTGTGCCATATGTATGTCCATGCATGTATTTTTTCAAATTTGGTTTTTCAAATTTGAAGCCACCTGACTCCGCAGCAATAATTCTGGGCATCTTACAAGCCTTCTTTTGGGTAATGTGTTTCTTTTTTCTCACTATGTGAAAATAGTCTTCACCTATGTTAATTATTGGGCCTGGTTTCCCCATAAAATGAAATACTAAAGACAGTACATCAGATATTTTAGACTTAAAATGATCTCTAAGATGGCTTCCAACCCTTTCATTCTATGTTTTTAATTTTAAGCTGATTGACCAAAGCTGTTCTTGTGAAGAACCATTCTAAGATAACTGTGTGGCTCTACTATTTATATGTGCCAGAGCCATTGGCTCATGAAAGGAAATGAACCACACACTGTTTCTTCTAGAGACCTCTATCAACTGCTAGGGGCTTTCCCCCCACTGATATATATTTCTTCCTTTGGATCATAATGTTAGATGTTCTGGAATTTCTTGCTGCAGAAAAAATATAGGAATGAGAAAGGCAAAACTGCTTATTTGGTAAACTCTCCTGTTTGATAGGGAGAAAGAATGCTTCTCACCAATTACCTCACTGCAATAGTCCGCCTGTCCACCATCTCTCTGTCTGTCTGTCTATCATCTGTGTATCTATTATTGTTTGTGTGTCTGTATATCATCTGTCTGTCTGTCTGTCTGTCTATCATTGTCTGTCTGTCTATATATGCATGTATGTATGTACGTATCTATCTATCTATCTATCTATCTATCTATCTATCTATCTATCTATCTATCTATCTATGTATCATCTATCATTGTCTGTCTGTCTATATATGCATGTATGTACGTATCTATCTATCTATCTATCTATCTATCTATCTATCTATCTATCTATCTATCATCTATCATTGTCTGTCTGTCTATGTATGCATGTATGTACGTATCTATCTATCTATCTATCTATCTACCTATCTATCTATCTATCTATCTATCATCTATCATTGTTTGTCTGTCTGTCTGTCTGTCTCTCTCTCTCTATCCATCCATCTACCTACCTACCTACCTACCTACCTATCATCTATCTATCCATCTTCAGCACACACTCACCCCGGCAGCCACTGGGAGTCACCTCTGCAAAAGGATTATCACAACTGTTGCATTGCCGGCCGATGACACCTGGCCGACAGTGACACTGGCCCATTTCCTGATCACAGGACCGTGAGGAAGAGCCAATGGGATAGCAGTCACAAGGCAGGCAGGTGTCGCTCCCTTTAGGGTGGTAATGGAATTCCTATTGGAAGAAGGGAGAGGGGCGGGGAAGGTGGTTAGAGAGCTGGGTCACAGGAGGAGGAGCAGTAGGGGGGAAGGATTGACAAGACTGCAGGCAGGGGGGAAAGGGCCAAAACAAGGAGCCTAGTGAAACAGCAGGAGAAATGGGGAGGCCTGGTGGGATAAAAAGAGGGCCATTATTAGGAAAGTTATGATAGCCAATCCAACCAGTAAGATTAGGAAGATATAAAAAGCAGCACAGACAGATTCTTCTGACATTACAGGAAAAAAAACAACAGAAGTCAGACCCTTTGGAGTTCCCACCGTGCATTCAGATATCACCCATCCCCATTTTGAGGAATCAGAATGACAAGCCATTTCCCTAAGGATTCCTTCCCACGGGACACTCCACCACTTTAGACCTCTTTTCTGAGTCCTGCGACATTGGACTGAGGACAAGGAGTAATGTGCTGACATGGCAGAAAGACAGGCTGGGAGGAGAAGGAAGAAAGGAAGGTGGACGGGAACCCAGTGAGCAGAGCCCACACGGGTTCCAAAAAGAGAACCGAGAAGAGACAGAGAGTAGACATCAGGGAAAGATGTAGACCCCAAAGCCAGGTATGGATGGAAGGTGAACGAAGAGCCAAGAATGGAGATGAAAGGCAATACTGCAGGTGATGGGCAAGTGAATTGTATGTTGCATCAGAATCTATGGATGGCAGAGAGTTCCAAAACAGGCATATCTCTCCCCTCACCTTACAATGACATTGCCCGTTGGTTTTATTACAGTCCGGGTCAAATCCCTTGGCCGCATCGCAGTTGCAGGGCCCACATGTTGGATTCCCCCACCAGCCCTTGGGACACTGTTGATCCATCCTGCAGGGAAAAAAGTCAGGTGGATGGATGTTCACATCCAGGCCACGAGTTCACTGTTGCTCTTGCAGCAAGTGGAAATATACCGTACTGTGATATGTTTGTGACGGTGATAAATTTGATAAATTTCAACTTTTAAAAACTGTTATGGGCACTGTACTTTGGCAAGCTTCTGGAATGCAAGGATGTATGGAAAAACCATCCCTTTCTGTGCTTGTCTGAATGAAGGGAAACAATTACACACAAAAAATGCTCTTTTGAAGCCAGGGGTTCTCAAACAATGCAGTTCTATGATCATGTAACATTGGAGTGACACCCCCGACCACATGAATATAACCAGTGATGGGAGGGGGCTAAGATTGGCCAAGACAGGAATGCAGGTAGTCCTCATTTAGCAACTACAGTTGGCATCAGAAACTTGGTTGTTAAATGAAGGAGTGGCCAAGTGCAACTGCAACTGTGTTTATGGTCTTATTTACAGCTTCTGTTTGCTTTTTATGGACCTGAGAAGGTTATAAATGTGAGGACTCGTCTCACAGATTAATTTTTCACCACCGTTGTAAAACTGTGAAAGGTCACTAAACCAATCCCAGCTAAACAAGGATTACCTGTATACTCTTCTAATAACTGAAGCTGATAAACCAAGCATTCACAATTTTATAAAATATTATTTCATTAAAAATTAGCAAAGTTAATATCTGAAGAGTGAGCTTGCTTAGTTTTTCATAATTCCTAAAATATGGATTTTTGAGACGCTCCTGTGCCCATTCCATATTTATTTTGGACTGATATTTGCTTTTTATAGAAGCAACTATTTTAGTAAAATTGTGATTTTACTGTGGGGTTTTCCAGGAAAACTGGGAGCAACTGCTGAAAACAATTCAGCACATCATGTGCAAGCACAAAAATTTGTGCAACTTTTACTCATGCTTTATCATGGCCTCTATGGGTTGCAACCAGAGGTGGGTTCCTGCTGGTTCAGACCAGTTCTATAGAACAGGCAGTGATGGCCAGCTGGACATGCCCCCGAATTGGCTCTCTCAACGGCACCATAGGCACTGCCATCTTGTCTTTCACTTCTGCACATGTGCAGAAGCTGGAGTTTTAGCACTGCGCATGCATGCTTGAGCACCCACATGGTGCAGCAGCAAGGTACACATTAGAGAAACATCTTTCGGCTGTGGCGAGGGGGGTGTTTGCCCAGGTTCGCCTGGTGCACCAGTTGCGGCCCTATTTGGACCGGGACTCACTGCTCACAGTCACTCATGCCCTCATCACCTCGAGGCTCAACTACTGTAATGCTCTCTACATGGGGCTACCTTTGAAAACTGTTCAGAAACTTCAGATCGTGCAGAATGCAGCTGCGAGAGCAATCATGGGCTTCCCTAAGTATGCCCATGTTACACCAACACTCCGCAGTCTGCATTGGTTGCCGATCAGTTTCCGGTCACAATTCAAAGTGTTGGTTATGACCTATAAAGTCCTTCATGGCACCGGACCAGATTATCTCAGGGACCGCCTTCTGCCGCACGAATCCCAGCGACCAGTTAGGTCCCACAGAGTGGGCCTTCTCCAGGTCCCGTCAACTAAACAATATTGTTTGGTGGGGCCCAGGGAAAGAGCCTTCTCTGTGGCAGCCCCGGCCCTCTGGAACCAACTCCCCCCGGAGATTAGAATTGCCCCCACCCTCCTCGCCTTTCGTAAGCTCCTTAAAACCCCCCTCTGCCGTCAGGCATGGGGGAACTGATATATTCTTTCCCCCTAGGCCTTTACAATTTATGCATGGTATGTTTGTTTGTATGTATGTTTGGTTTTACAATAAGGGTTTTTTAGTTGTTTTAGTATTGGATTTACATGCTGTTTTTTATTATTGTTGTTAGCCGCCCGAGTCTACGGAGAGGGGCGGCATACAAATCCAATAAATAATAAATAAGGTAAGTCAGAACCCACCCCTGGTTGCAAACTACAGTTTGAGAACCCCTGCCTTAGGCATTTTTAAGTGTTTATGTTAACAGAACAAATATATCTGCCCAATCCAGAATTAATTAGCTTCATTTCTACCTTTGTGATGATTAATTAATGAAATTAATTCCTATTGTTTGCATGTTTCTCAGTACTGATAGGATCACTGTGGAATCCACAATCGACGGATGTAACTATTCTTGATTAATTAATTAATTTGTTTTGTTTTTGAATGGTGCAGAAGCAACAGAACACTGGACAAATAATAGCACTAAGCAAGCATTCTTAGGGAAAATGCTTCAGTCTTGCTCAAAGCATTGTTTTTGTTCCCAACACAAAATGCAGACATTTGACAAAGCAGCAAATAACAGCAACCATGTACTCCTTGCTCTGTCTCTGGGTCAACAGAAGTTGGGGATAGGGTCTATTCAGTGACTGGAAATGGCATGGAGGGCAACTCCAGGAGATGGCTCCCCAAAATTTCTTATTCAGATAACTGAGTATAATCCGCATGAATAAAGACCTATGTCATTGGTTTTTTCATTAGTATTCCCTACTTTCTCCCCATCCTTCCATCAGATGAAACAATCACCCAGGAAAGACAAGTATTCTCAAAACAATCACTTAATTTTGCTTGTGACATCTGGGCAAGAAGGCAATGAAGGATGATAAAACGCAGAGACCTGTTTGCCCGTTGCCTTCCTTATAGCCTGTCATCATGTCTTTTATTTAACAATTATGCACATTGAAAATACTGGCTAGAGGGTATGCAGTAAACATTTTTTTTTAACCAAAAGTTTATAGATGTTTAAAGTCTTCTTTTTACATAACAATTTCTAACATCTTCCTTCCTTTATTTAGTTATTTATTTGCTTGATTTATATAGCTGCCCATCTCACTTTTATGCGACTTTGATATCATGTCATAATGTCCAATCTTTACTCTACCACAGGACCTATTACGCTGAACACAGGCCCCTGACTATGAATAGCTTGTTTTTGCTTTTTTCGGGACACAGCTACACCAAAGCCTTCAACGTGCAAATTTATCATGTCAAATGTTATCTAAGTCAGGTGTTAGATGAGAAACAAAAAGATACCCAGAGAGAAAAATTTATGATCAGAGGCTAATTTCCCCATCATTCTTCCCCTAACTGCTAGTGACACAGGGTCCCCCGAGTAGAAAATTCATTCTCAACATGAAAATAGCATTTCTTAGATCCACAAGAGGCTAAAATCCACAAACTGTCCTTGATCTCACCTGTGCTCACAGTACTGTCCAAAGTGATTTTCTCCGCACTCACAGATATAACCGTGGGGAGCACCTGGCTTTAGCTTACACATTGCTTTGTTCTTGCAGGGGTTCAACTGACAGGCATCCAGACAACTCCCACCATAATATCCTAGAATAAAATACAGACAGTCACATCTAATGTCTCACATCCCCATCATAAAAGGTTGTTAAAGAGGGGAGATATGAACAAAGCCTGATTTTTTTAAAAAAATGAAACTGGGTCAACAACAACAACAACAACAACAACAATAATAATAATAATAATGGACCTTTATTACAGTCAAAGACCATCACTATAATAATAATAATAATAATAATAATAATAATAATAATAATAATAATAATAGGCATTAAAAGGTCATTAAAGGGCATTGAGAAGCTAATTTCTCTTTTCTTTTCCCAGCCTCAAATTACACTTATATCTATAAAAAAAAGCCAAAGGCACAATAGGTATGTTATCCAGACATATTTATTTTGCATATTTGAGGACCCGGATTGTGGGGGCAATATGCTGGCTCTGTTAAAAAGTGCTATTGCTAACATGTTGTAAGCCGCCCTGAGTCTAAGGAGAAGGGTGGCATAAAAATCGAATAAATAAATAAATGAATGAATGAATGAATGAATGAATGAATGAATGAATGAATGAATAAATAAATAAATAAATAAATAAACTAACAAACATACATACATACATACATACATACATACATACATACATACATATATATTGGCTTATTTGATTGCTGAACTGGATATTCATTCTAATTTCAGAATGGCTAGGTGTCATGTAAAAATCTTGGGGAAATAAAATTTGATTTGATTTTTGATTTTATTGGATTTGTAGGCCGCCCTTCTCCGTAGACTCGGCTAACAACAGTAGTAAACAGCATATGACGAAAAGGAGGGGCATGACTATACATTCAAAATTAAGCAATTTCCCTTGTGTTGCCTACCCCAGTCCTCATCCCTCATTCTCTGGTAGAGTTTTGTCAAAAGCCAACATTCTGAAACTACTGTACTGTGTATTCACATTTAGGCGAAAACACCATTGTGGAATAGGTTCCTTAGAGATGGGTGGTACAGGGAGAATGTTAGGGAAGAGCAATAAAAGGAAAGACAATGTGGAGGGTACAAAAATACATGATACCAAATATACAGAAAAGGACCACAACACGAAACAAAATGGAACAAGGAAAAATGGGGTAATAAAGACCAAAACAAAATTTGTAGTCTGGGCTGTTTATTCATTTCCTACCTGGCTTGCATACACAGGAGAAGCTTTGCCACTGATCCTGACATATACTGTTGGCAGGACAAGGGTTGGATTCACAAGGGTTGGGCACTGTACATCCTGCCTCTACGTTCACAGTGCTTCCGGGCTTGGGCAATGCATTTCCTGTGGCTGTGTCACCTAGATGAATTCCCTGAAACCCAAATGAAAAAAAGAAAACTGAAGCTCAGGTTTGCAGCAAAAGGTTTGGATTCTAATGGAAAGGATTCCAGAACATTGGATTATTTAGGCTAGCATAACCTAGCAAGAACACTTTCTACTGACTTTTAGCTCCATTTAAAGGCTGATTTAGTCAACAAGTGGGGGCAATAAGGTGGAAAAACTAATGAGTTAGTTTTGTAAAATGTTCTCATGGTTTTTTGATTATTCAGAGATGTTAATTATCATAAAGCAGAAAAAGTCTACTGAGACTCATTGCTATTTTGAAAGGAAGGAAGGAAGGAAGGAAGGAAGGAAAGAAAAAGAAATCAATGACAATTGTTGTCTTTGCCTTCTGAAAGGGCTTTAATTTCCTTAAGTGAATGCTTGCTCATCTCGGAATAATAGGATAGAAAAATTGAGAAACCTTGACATTTGGAAGTTTGCTGGAACTTACCTGGATGCAGCCTTTGAAACCATGATGCACTTTACCAGACTCTAGGATTCCCCCAACATGGAGATGTTTCACCTTCAGGCCTTGAAGCTCATTGCCAATGATGACGGTATCCTTTAGAAAATAAATACAAGGAATGGGAATGTTATGTGCTCACTGCTGTTAACCTGGATCTATGAGTTGACCTTTTAATTCCCTAACTTCCATACTCTGTGAAACTGGAAATAAAATTTCCCCAAATGCCACCAAGATAAAAATGCATACTAAGACATCAGCTTTGATTCCAAATACAGTGGTACCTCTCTTTATGAACTTAATTCGTTCCATGACCAGGTTCTTAAGTAGAAAAGTTTGTAAGAAGAAGCAATTTTATCCATAGGAATCAATGTAAAAGCAAATATCGGGGAAACCATAGGGAGAGTGGAGGCCCTATTTCCTCCCAGGAGATTCCTAGAGAGGCCCCATGGAGGCTTCTCTCCACCTTTTCTGGCCCTGTTTCCTCCCAGGAGATTCTTAGAGAGGCCCCATGGAGGCTTCTCCCTGCCTTTTCCGGTTACAGTTTCAGAGGCTCGGGTTTGTAATTACAAAATGGTTCTTGAAAAGAGGCAAAAACATCTTGAACACCCAGTTCTTATCTAGAAAAGTTCATAAGTAGAGGCGTACTTAGGTAGAGGCACCACTGTACATAGATCGAAAGAGAGTTAATTGTCAAACTGATAGATTTAATTGTCAAATTAAATCTATCAAAAACGCTGCTGGAGGATGGAAAATGTAGAACTACAGGGAAGAATTCAAGTTCTAATCTAGATACATTTTCTCCCAGTGTGGATACTTTCCCCTTCAGCCTCAAAGCTGCTTTATTATTATTATTATTATTATTATTATTATTATTATTATTATTATTATTATTACCTGGTAGAATCCAAAATCCAGACTGAGGGTGATAATGTAACGTGCCTCATGGCCACTTCGAGCATCTTGTAGATGAAATTGGAGGTCATGCCATACTCCATCATTCAGTTGCATTTGATCCAGAAGAATCTTGGCCGTACGCCCAGGTCCCCTATTCACCATGAAGGAGAGCAGGCCAGAATCCAGCTAAAGATATAATATAGTCAGCACGGAGCAAATTCTGTTTTACGAGTAACGCTATGACAGTTCAGGCACTTCACATAATTCTTCACAAATGTTCTATAAACATATGGTGAGTTCTTCTAGTTAAGATTAAGTCTTTCTACTCTAACACTAAATAGAGCAGTGCCATTAAATAGGATATTACAAATCTGGGTGCTGGTATTCTATTACAAAAGAGAAGTATTGCTGCTATGCTTGTTCCAAATACGATACATCAAAAGAGCTCAGTTTAAAAACAAACAGAGAGGATTGCTTCGCGGAACATCTGATGCAAGGTTTTATAGCAGCACAGATCCAGGGCAGCTACAGTGAGGTACCTGACAGAGTATGGTGGTGTACTGGCCAGCATTTGCTTGAAGCAACACTCCATTTGCCTGGCGTGTCCGGAATGCTAGGCCCATATACCAAGGTGTGGAAATCTTAACTTCATTCCTGAAGTCCCAGAAAAGGATGCTGTTGCCATGGAAATGGTGAGGATGATGCATAGCTGGAGAATAAGACGATAGAAGATGCTAGAATTCAGTGAAGCAGAAAGACGCTCAAGGTGGGGGAAGCTTGAAGTTTTTACTTTTACTGCTAGCATCTCTTTGCCTTCGCTTCAAAGACATTTATATCATAATAATCTGCATGGGGTTGGAAACATAATCTCACTTAAAATGCTCAGGATCATACTGAGGAGTATGAAATACAGATGCCCAAGGTTTTGTTCAGTTTGCAATTTAAAACAACCAACAGACTGGCACATTTCCAATTAACATGCAAACAGATTGGAACACTGTTAACCCCTCAGATTTCACACCTTTCCATTTTGCGTTGTAGTTCTTAGCTGAAAATATATACCAAATTGCATATAAAAATGCATATTTTAAGATGAAATATGTTCAGAAATCTTGAAAGAAAATATATTCAGACGATGCCTTTTGGGAGAAAATACTTTTTTTAAAAAAATGTATGTGTTTAAATAGTATTTTTAAAATGGCAAATTACTGTAAAAATGATAGAATTATATAATGTTTAGAATTATAGATATGAAGCCATATATGAATAAATAAATAAAAACAGGTGTATGAAACAGGTAAGAAATAAACTGATCTTGTAGAGAGGCAGAGTCATAGGGATTGTATTTGAAAACCTACAAAAAAAGCTTTTAGAACTTCAGACCATACAGTTTCGAATGACTTAGTTATTTTTTGTTCTATATTTTGTATATGCTTATAGAGACATAGAAGATTGACGGCAGAAAAAGACCTCATGGTCCATCTAGTTTGCCCTTATACTATTTCCTGTGTTTTATCTTAGGATGGATATATGTTTATCCCAGGCATGTTTAAATTCAGTTACTGTGGATTTACCAACCACATGTGCTGGAAGTTTGTTCCAAGTATCTACTACTCTTTCAGTAAAATAATATTTCCTCACGTTGCTTCTGATCTTTCCCCCAACTAACCTCAGATTGTGCCCTCTTGTTCTTGTGTTCACTTCCCTATTAAAAACAGTTCCCTCCTGAACCTTATTTAACCCTTTAACATATTTAAATGTTTCGAATGTTATGAATATCTAAGTAAATTACCACGTGCCTATTTGGTCTACAGGAAAGAGCACATAAATGGGTTGCATTGTGCTTTCTTCCAGCTTCAAAATGAAAACCTTTATGAGTGTCTAATGTTATATCAAACTACCAATTGTAAGCCTTCATTAATGGACTGAAGTGATGGGAAGCTAGAATTCTTTTCTATCCAAAGTTTGCACCAGGAGTTCAAAGATTGAATCCAGATAGAGTAGGAATTCCAGTGTTCACAAAATTAACTGGGAGTTTAATAGATAAGGTTTTCTATGTAGATATATTCTATTGATGAAACTTCCAGCAATTTATAGGACCAACTGTGATCATGAAATATTCCTTGGAACTTCAGAAAATATTCAACAAAGCCATTTCCATTTATGTTTCTTTTTGGCCAATTTCAAGAACACTATTAACTATTTTTCTCTGAAAACTAAGCTATTGATCATCCGGTCACTTCCTTCCTTTGTTGAGATTCTATTTTATACTTTAGAATAGAATTCTTTAATGGACAAGTGTGATTGGACACACAAGGAATTTATCTTGGTCCATTACAATGTCAAACCATCTTCTCCTATGCTCAATTGTCCATTCAGCTTGCTCTGTATTATACTCACCATGTCTGCAGTCCTTGCCTCCAAAGCCAATGGGACACTCACATATAAAGGAAGACCAACCCACAATGCAGGAGCCACTGTTCTTGCATGGATTTGAATCACAGAAGGAGTGCTTGGCATGACAACCTGCAGGCATGACAAAGGAACAGCACAGGTGGATCCAAAGGACCAAACAGCATGGAATAATTTCTCTTTTTAGCCTTCATTCAAAACTTTTCTAGACTATGAAAATATACTTTGGAATCTTCCTCTTGAGGATAGGCAGACATAACTCGTTATCAGAAATAGAAATAATAGTATAATAAAATAAAAATAGATGATAATATGTGAAATATTACCTTTCTCTCCAATTGGAAGAATCTAGATTACTAGTTTAATCCTTAGTTATACTTTGGGTAGACATACTGCAAATAAGTAGCAGAGACCTCTAAGGCAGAAACCTAAGGATTAAGCTAGTAATACATTCCTTTTTTAAAATTAAAAATAAATTTTATTTAAATACATACAGGGTGTCCCCCAAAAATGTATACACATTTTTAATAATTTTAAACTTGGTATTTATTATAAATTTATTATTTTAAAAATGTAAAAATATTTACAAGTATCATTTTATTGTTTTTATTTGTTTCCGAAGGTTAGTCTGGCTGTCATTATTGCATTCAGGGATTGAATCTGCAAAATAAACACTGTTTAATTATTGGCTATTTAAAATTATTAAAAATTATTATTATTATTATTATTATTATTATTATTATTATTATTTAGATTTCTATGCCGCCCCTCTCTGAAGACTCAGAATTAAATTAGTTAAAATGCAGTGAAAAAAACAATAAAATGATACTTGTAAATATTTTTACATTTTTGAAATAATAAAATTATAATAAATACCAAGTTTACAATTATTTAAAATGTGTATACATTTTTTGGGACACCCTGCATATACACACAGCATATAAAACAAAACAAAAACATTTAAAAAGAAAATTGGAGAAATGTGTAGCAAATCTATATAACGGTTCTGACTGTACTCATATTCTATTACATACCCCTTTTAAAATACTTGTTATTAACTAGTTTTTTTAAAAAAAGAAACAATAATCATAATTTATATAAGTAATCTTATATATATATTTTTCCATTATACAATTTGTCACCAAGAATAGCTCTTTATAGTTGTTAATTGCATGTACATTAATCACTTTAACCTTTTTTTCTAGCCAACAATAAAACATATCCCAGCATTTATAGAATTCTTCCTTGTTTTTTATTTCCAGCGTTAATTTATCCATCTCTGCACATGTTGCAATACATTCCTGACTTGGCATATGAAGTATGTGATTTCTAAGACATTCATAATTGAGATGGAGAAGGGGCTTGAGATTAGGGGTCTTCACATTGCATTTCCTTTCAATCTTTCCAAATCTCTCCCTTATTAACTGCAAAAATGATTTTCATGTTTATACAGAGTCTTCAGTTTAGACAGAGCTATAGGACAAGAGTGATATCCATGCCTGGAGTCTCGAGGCATCATACAGGAAAAGATATAATTCACACTAGCTGTCCGGATAAGATATAGTGTCTTTTGCCATTTGGTCAAATTTTCTTGTGCCAGAATTCTTAGTGAAAGGAGTCAGCTAACACTGCTTTGGTCTAAGATGATAACTTGGGAAATCACAATTGTTATTTCTTTGTTCCAAGAATTTTAATCTTAAGTATTTGTGATACTGGAATGGAAAAAAGGGAAGATATAGAAGAGGAAATATCATTTATCAAGGATGACTAAACAGTTGACCTTACCTATGGAAGTTCCATTGTTTGCAATATAGGAAGCCAAGTCAATGTGTTTACTATCAATGTACAAATCTCTCATACAGCCTACAAACTCTCTGTGCTCCACTGGAAAATTTTCAGGCAGATTGGGGACCCCTCCAAGCAGTAAAGGCCCTGTAAGGTCCAGAGATCTGGAGGAAAAAAAGACTCAAAAATAGTATTTGTAACAGTTGCTCTATACACAGAAACACTACAACGCTACACCGATGCTACAAAGACACCATAAATCTGTTTTTGCAATGTTGCACTTAAGTTCATTATGGAAAAATGTGGTCAATCAGCAATTTTTGTTTTGTTTTGTTTGCTAATGCTTATTGAAAGACAGAATTCACATAGCCAAAAACTGAGATATATGAAGTGGCTACTGTCCATCTTTATTGAGTATACAGCAACCAGCCAGCTGCTTCTGGAGTGCTTATAAGTCTGAGATGGAGATGTATTCCTCTTCTGCCACTAACAATTGTTGACAATTGGGTGACCTAAAAATTTGATAAATAAGTTCCAACTTCCATTTGGAGTGTGTTAATTCTGACACAGTGATAATGCTGAAATCCTCAGGATAGATAACCCCCGACAGATCTCTTCTTTTATCTGATTCCCCTTGTCAAATTATCCACATTAGTGGTTACTATAATGTCTTCTGACAACAAATTCCACAAACCAATTAAGCAGTGTGTGAAGAAATGAAGTTTTCTGTCAAAAAACTTCACTGGACATCTCCTAGCCTTGGCCTTCTGAGAGAGGAAGACTCACTAATATTTGGCTCAATACTGGCAAATTGGTAATGTTGGGGTGAAAGTACACTGCTCAAAAAAAATAAAGGGAACACTCAAAGAACACATCCTAGATCTGAATGAATGAAATATTCTCATTGAATACTTTGTTCTATACAAAGTTGAATGTGCACAACAGCATGTGAAATTGATTGTCAATCAGTGTTGCTTCCTAAGTGGACAGTTTGATTTCACAGAAATTTGATTTACTTGGAGTTATATTCTGTTGTTTAAGTGTTCCATTTATTTTTTTGAGCAGTGCATTTTATTGTAAGATAACTTTTTCTCCAACAGCTTAAGTGTTCAAGCCTAAGCATGTCCATTGAGCCACCAGGCAGGAAGTTTCAAGATTACCTGCCTGGTGGAATAGCATATATATATATGCAGTTACGTTTTGGTGATCTTGAACTGTTTTTCCATTCCTGCCAAGGGAAAATATATATACAGGAATGGAAAAGCAGTTCAAGATCACCAAAACTTAACTGCATATATATATGCTATTCCGCCAGGCAGATAATCTTGAAACTTCCTGCCTGGTGGCTCAATGGACATGCTTAGGCATGAACACTTAAGCTGTTGGAGAAAAAGTATATATATTTTCCCTTGGCAGGAATTATATATATAAAGGTGAAAACATGGCTCACCCTGCAGAGGTTACATATTATGGAGCTTCCTCTTTCCCTTTTCCAGGGCTCACTTGAGCATGAATTAGAGGGAAGCTGTGAAGAAAAAGTTGTAAAGGAAAAAAAAGACAGCACAGGACAGGGAAATAGACTCAGCGCTTTTTTACTTTAGCTGAAAATACAAAAGACTCACTTTTTGGAACTGGACTGTACTCCCTCTGCTGCACAGGAATAGTTCCCAATCTCATTGCCAAACTGTAGTGCCAGAGATGTGTCACATTTGTCCACTGTTAGAATGGCCACTTTGTCTGTGGAAGGTCCTTGCACTGTACCCAGGGAGTTTATTTTGGGCTGAAATGATAAAGCAAGGTGGAATAAGTATTGCCTTAATGCCAAAATTAAGTTTCATCTGGATTAAGGTATGCTCCACTAGCACTATTCTAATTCAGAATTCAGATAGATTATACCTTTCTACTTAAACAATAATAATAATAACTCTACACTTAGAGAATCAGCATACAAGCACACACTGGTGTTTCTTGATACTCCATTAGGAAGACATGTCACCATATTTGTTTAATCATTCAATAGATATTCAGTGTGGAGTCAAGTTTGCCAAAAAAAGAGAGAAAGCTCTCTCAGAGAGGGGTGGCATACAAATCTAATAAATTATTATTATTATTAATTATTATTACATGGTTTTCATTCTCATGGGAATGAAAAGTCTTTATTCTCTCTTTCTTGCTGTAATACACAAAAAAGGAAAAAAACACAAAAAGAAAACAGAAACAATAAAAACATTCAGGAACTCATTCAGCTTATTCAAAACAATTAATAAACAAAATAAATAATTAAATCTTGATTACATAAAAATTAATTAGTATTTCTATTTTATTAGCAAAGAATCCATTGATATATTTTTTTTTTAAAAAAAACCAACACCTGGGTTTTATCTATATCTGTGAATTTGGATTGTACTATTTTTCTAATGCTGAATGTACCTTCTTTGTTGTTCCCCAGCCTCTTCTTGAAAATTTATTTCCCCCCAGATAGCTATATAAATGTAAGTATATAATTGAAAAATGCATTTACATGTTTAAATTTTGTGGATCTTTGGAATGCCATACTAACAGGCTTAAATATATTGCAACATGAGGACAAACCCAAGGTGAAACCATTTAATAGTGTAAATTCACTACAATGTACTTTTTCTCCCTCCCAGCCTTAGGGTCCAATTGGAAGTGTTAGCAGAACCTGGAGCAATGAAGGCGAGGCAATGACACACATGTCAAAGGTGACACACAACAACATTTTGTATAGCACATCAGTGTTCCCCAACACCGAACTGTTATTGAAAGCATGTCCCATTCTCACATAGTTTTCATGGGCTACAGAAGCCATCCAAGAATGGGGTATACTCTCAGTCGGCTTCTGAGCCCAGTGGAAATTATGTGAGAGACTGTGCTCTCACAGGCTTCCAGTTTCTCCAAAAATCACACAAGAGCAGGGTGTACTTTCATATATAGTTTTCAGAGGCTGCAGAGGTCAAAATGGAGCATCCTCCAAAGCAGCTTCAAGAAGGAAGGCCTTGTATGATCTGGAGCAGCCTTCAGCAGAAAGAGAATGTTGCCTGAAAGTAAGTGCCATATGACAGATCCTGAGGAATGCTGGGCTGCAAGGGGAATTGTGTCTTTCTCCAAGGTTCACCTGCCTTGGGGAATGATGCAAGGCAGACTTTTGGGGTGTCAGCAGTAGAACTAGGGCTAAAGTTGAGGTTCTAGTGCTGCTGGGCCTCTACTCCATGCCCTGCCTTGGAGCTGCTGTCAAGTTCCATTATTTGGATAGACCAGAGGAAACAAAGACAATTCTGCTTGTGTGTGTGTGTGTGTGTGTGTGAGAGAGAGAGAGAGAGAGAGAGAGAGAGAGAGAGAGAGAGAGAGAGAGAGAGAGAGAGACAAGCTAGCAGAGTCAAGTTGGGCATTTTCTGATTAAAATGCATAAAGTGCTAGTGGGAAGAATTTGATGGATTGATGCTATTGTTTTCTTCGTAGCATTGTGCCATTTGTAATTTGTATGTTTCCCAACTATTAACTCTATTTACTTATCTTGTTTACATCTCACTGCCTCCTGTGGAAATCATAGTACCAAAAGGACATGAAAGCATTTTTTCCATGCTAGCATTGGCTCAAACCAATCTGACTTATTTTTTATCAAAGTTTTTACATTGAATACTCAGACTATGCTTGAGAAAGCAGCCCTTATTAACCCGATTTAGGTTCACCCATCTGCTAAATCATAACCAGGTTTACATCATTTTGCTTTTGTGTGTTGTGTGAAGTCCTCATATGAAGTCTTCCCTTTATGTGTCAATGGTTTGTCTGAGAAAATATAGTTTAATACAATGTTGAAGGCAAGTTACTTTCTATGTGACAAGAGAATTTGAGAGATGTCCTTTACTTTTTAAAATATTTTGAAGTATGTAATAAATAAAATCTAGACTTTATAATTGGGGGGGGCAATATACCCTGCATGATAAATCATTGAAGTATATATGAAATTAATTTGTTAATGGAAAAAAGCATGTACTAATTTATATACATGAGACAAATTATAGTCTGGTTTATAATTAATATAATATAAATATGCTGATTTTAATGATAATAAAACACTTATATCTGTATATACTATTTAATTTAGTTTTCTTTGATTTTCTTCTCTACTTACTATTGTGTTTTCTTTTTTAAAAGTGAAAAATTAATAAAAAATATTTAAAAAGAAAAGAAAGAAGACTGAGCACATGGAAGACAACTTGTGCTCCAAATGCAACCAGGGTGAAGAAACCACAACACAAACATGTTTGCGCCTACCTTGTTGTAATAATGAAGTTGCACCGTATGCCATTGACCGTCACTAACCCCTCCTGGTACAGATGGAGAAACAACAGTGCTTGATTCCCCTGCAAGGCAGAGGGATATTAGACCCACAGCAAGTAGATTGGGATGACATTTGTGTCTATGGAGATTCTCAGTCATCCAGGTCATGGTTGTCCCAAAGGTGTTTTTTCAAGAAGCAACTGGACTTTCAGGGGGTGGAGAGTTTGAAGATGTTTCATTCTGATCCAAGAAGCTATTTCAGAAAATCCAGAAAGTCCAGTTGCCTCTTGAAAAAGCACCTTTGGGACATGACATTTGTGTGTTCTTCATTCTCCACTCATGGGGGAAGAACCAAGATCAGAATTGAGGCCCATAAACTGTTAAAAAATAGCATTCTTTCCTATGAAGGGCAATCCTGATGACGATCGCGAAGAATTTTTTAAGAGGGATTTTTAAAAAAAAGAAAGAAAGAAGGTGCTAAATCCCGTGAATTCTTGTATACATCCCATTCATTTGGCTTTTTGCTTAATCCAAGGGAGCTACATTACTGTTTGGCAGGAACATCATCTGTCAAAGTTGGGTTATATAAATATGTATGTCATCATCAATACTAGCATAAGCCAAACTTATGGAAATGCTCTGCACACATACACAGACATACAGATAGGGGGGGAGAAAGTTCGTTTGGATATATAACACTCCTTTAATGTTTTCTGCATTAAAAATAACCCTAGAAAGTTGTGAAAGAAAGCATATTGATTTTACACTTAATATCAATATTTATGAGCATCACTCCATCTGGATTCATCAGGGAAAGGAACAAAAATCCCTTCCTTATCAGTGTTGGCCTGTCCACCAAATTGTCTCCTTTATAGTCCAAACCAGAGGAAGAACACCTGCTGTCCTACTTTTCAGCTCTATATCAGCTACTTTTGTATACATAATTGAGTTATGTATGGAATAACCAAGGGCTACCTTCTTTCAGATTGTGCTAGTTATGTACAGTACAGTTCCTAAAGCCTCTGCACCCTTTGAATGAGATATAGAGATAATATAAATTTTTGCCTGCTGTTCCTCCCTCTTTTTTGCAGTTAACTGCTTTTCATGTTTGGTAAATAAACATCAATGTATTTTTTTTCGCTAGATGAATTTTTATAAGGATAACAGTAGATCTTGACTTCTTAACCTATTCTTTTCTAATCTGAAAAGGTGAAGACACAACAAATCTGATTTTTATTTTCTGCAGCTAAGCAAAGAAGAATGCTGCAGTAATAAGACTGCAGTCTGCCTTACTGACGTTTTTAACTCCCTGAAAATGAAAGCCATTTTCTGTAATACAGTAACTAATATTTAGGTGGTTTCCGTTTTGGACTTTATCTTTAAAGTTGAATAGCCCGTCATATTTTTCTACATAATCAAACAGAATCTTGTGAATAAAGGATGTGGTTTGGAGTATTGCTATGTTGCAAGACAGTAAAGGTTTCAAACCGCAGCTTAAAACAGAACATGGCTTCTAGCATTAACATTTGTTCTGACAGCGCTCGAATCTTTATAACCTTTAGACCTGATATGATATGTGGACATGTAAGTAGGTGAATTCAGAGCTGCATATATAGATACACTGTTTTGTCACCTTCTATGTTCTCCCCTTATCATGTCATTCGGACATACAGGTATATATATCTATGTTGATATAAATATACTGCATTTTTCGGACTTTAAGACACACAGTTTTGTCTCCCAAAAGGGAGTGAAAATGTCTGTGCATCTTATAGACTGAATATTTTCAAAGCCCTGCCCACCTGCCGGCTCTTTTTGGCCCCTGCATGCCCCATTTTTGGGCATTTTCTCAGCCTTTTTCAGTACTTTAATCAACCCATTTTGGGGGCTTTTTGGCCCATTTTTGAGTCTTTTTTCAGGATGTTTAAAGTCTTTTTTCAGGCCATTTCAGGCAAGAAAAAGCCTCAAAATCGGGCCAAGGAAAACCTCAAAAATGGGCAGAAAAAAGCCTTCAAAATGGCTTGAAAAAAACCACATCAAAAACGACCTGAAAAAGCCTCCAAAATGGGCCAAAAAAGGCCTTGAAAATGGGCAGGAAAAAATCCTCAAAAACAAACAGAAAAAACACTGGAAAAGACCCCCAAAAAAGGTCCAAAAAAGGAGCGCGCAGAGGGCAATTTTTTCCCCTCTTCAAAATTTAGGTGTATCTTATAGTCCAAAAACTACTGCAGCTTTATATTGTTAAGGGTTGTTATCCCAGAATCAGTGAGACAGCCAACTAAAGTACAAACTAGCAATTTTTATCCATTCAAATTTAATATGTGCGAACACAGAATCTGTTATATTAGCCTACAGACAAATTCTCTGCAGCCCTTGTGATTGATTAAAGCAAACATTCATACAAAGATTAGCAAAATCTGCCAACTACAAATTTGCATAGAGACGTTTTCCGCAAGTTGAATTATGGACCACATTAGAAGCTGCAGGCTGAAGTGCTTTTCATAAAATGAAATACCTGAAGGTTCACCAACCTCTGAAGCTCTAAAATTAGAACACTGACTGCCCATTGTCCACAGCAAATGACTATTTCAAAAAACCCAGAAATGTTGAAATACTGTCTAGTGTAAAATACGGTATTTTGTTTGGGGTTTTTTTGCATTTGCCTGGCTATTGTTGCTAAATATTTCTGTGGCTGGAAAAGTGACTACCACTTTGTAATAAAGAACTATTCTATTTGGCAAAGGACTTTCAAGAGCCCCAAGTGTCTTCATTTGATGCATTAAAAGATTTTTCAGATAATTCATTATCAGTTACTAATTTATTTTATAGTAAGTACCATGCTTTCATTATTACAATGGCAGCTTCTTGAGGACATCAGTGAGGAAAGGATGGACCCACACCCACCTGTGGAGTACTTCAGCTGGACCTGCCCATCAACAATCTCTACAGCCAGAAAGTCATGCTTCTCATTCAGACGTCCATTGTAAATTAAGAGACCACCACGTTCTACAGTGGCAAATCTAGTGATGAAATATAAAGAGTTAGAATTTTCACACATACATTAAGCAAACTAGATAAATCTTGCACAAAGTTGAATGACGATAAATGATAAATCTTCTGAATTTTTTATACAATTTTTTCCTGGTACCGTACTCAAGTCAGCTGGTGTCATTGCCAGTTGGTATTATGACTGCAGAAAGAATTACATTACCATCAAATCATCAATAAAGAGAAGATTTGTCATCTCCCCCCCACCAAGAACTGACAAGATAGAACCTAGCTAATCATTGTACCACATTTTAAAGATGCCAGCCAGCACTTGTTAAATTTCTGCTGTTTATATTTCAGCATTTGTTTAAGAAAAGTGAAAGTTGCTAACAATTATAATCATTCTCCTAATCACATGTGGAGATGATTCGATAGAACTAATATCTTGGGAATTTTCCCCTTTCCAATATGAAAGAGAAATCTAGCTTGAAAGCCATATAATGGAGTTCAACAAGACAAAATTCAACATCATCCATTTCAGAGAAAGGCAGTTCTTACAAAGCTGCCTCCTAGGAGAACTTACGAAAGAGAAAGGCTCAGGTGGAACCTCTGGCGCAAACCTCGAAACATGACAAAAGATTTGGGAGGAAAAGAGCGTACAGATACTTCGCAGAATGGTTTTTCAAAGCCCCCAGGTGGACATTGACATTGGAAGCCCCCGTCTGCAGAGTTGGTGCAAGTGCCTCCATTCCTACACACTCCAGGAACACAACGTCCTGCCCGACTATCCACTTCACAATTATCACCTATTGGGAAAGAAGAGAAGAAATGAAATGACCAGAGGGCCTCGGAGACAGAATAAGGCCTTGGTGGGTGAGGCCTGCTCAACATTTTTCATGTCTGCGGTGCCTGTGGTGGCCTGAGCGTTCTGCCAGCAAAAATCGGCTCCCGAACTCCGTTTTTGGCCGAGACGGCTTCCTGCAATCCTCTGCCAGTGAAAATTTCCTGGCAGAGGCACCACAAGGCAATCCTTTGCTGTTTCCAGCATAGCCCCATGGGCCAGATTTAAGCACCCTGCTGGATTCGGGCCCCAGGCCTTGAGTTTGACACTCCTAGAATAAGGCAAAAACTACAGTAAAAGAAAGAACTGGGATTCCTATCCTATAAGAACATACAAACATCACACAATTACTACATTATATTCTGCTGTGTTGCGTTACATTCAGAGGTGGGTTCCTCCCGGTTCAGATTGGTTCACCCAAACCAGATCGTGCAGAATGCAGCTGCGAGAGCAATCATGGGCTTTCCCAAATATGCCCATGTTACACCAACACTCCGCAGTCTGCTTTGGTTGCCGATCAGTTTCCGGTCACAATTCAAAGTGTTGGTTATGACCTATAAAGCCCTTCATGGCACCGGACCAGATTATCTTAGGGACCGCTTTCTGCTGCACGAATCCCAGCGACCAGTTAGGTCCCACAGAGTGGGCCTTCTCCGGGTCCCATCAACTAAACAATGTTGTTTGGTGGGACCCAGGGGAAGAGCCTTATCTGTGGCGGCCCCGGCCCTTTGGAACCAATTCCCCCCAGAGATTAGAATTGCTCCCGCCCTCCTTGCCTTTTGTAAGCTTCTTAAAACCCACCTCTGCTGTCAGGCATGGGGGAACTGAGATATTCTTTCCCCCTAGGCCTTAAAATTTACGCATGGTATGTTTGTATGTATGTTTGGTTTTATAATAAGGGTTTTTTCAGTTGTTTAGTATTGGATTGTTACATGCTGTTTTTTATCACTGTTGTTAGCCACCCCGAGTCTGCGGAGAGGGGCGGCATACAAATCCAATCAATCAATCAATCAATCAAGCAGCCCCGAGTCTCCGGAGAGGGGCGGCATACAAGTCCAACTAATAAATAAATAAAATAATAATCAATCAATCAATCAATCAATCAATCAATCAATCAATAATGACCTGCTGATGATGTCATGATGACATAATGGAACCATTTCAGTCTGTGCTGGTCTGTGAGTACTGCCATTTTTTAAAAAAATATATTTGGAATTTTTAAAAAACAATTTTTTTCCCCCTTCTGAGCAGGTGCAAAAGCAAGTTTCCAGCACTATGCATGCGTCACCATCTTGCTTTTGGCTTTTAAAAAAATTCAAATTTTTTGGGTACTGCGCGTGCCATGTGGCACAAGAGGAAGCGAACCAGCAAGAAGGCAAGTTAGAATTCACCCCTGATTACATTATGTTAATATTAAAACCATGCCTTGCCATATTTGCATTTCTGGTGGGATCTCATAAATGGCCCATCATTTAGTTAAAAGGCTACATCTCATCTCTGTAAAACTACTGGGCCTACTAGGGCAGTTGTCTGAAAAGGCTATTAGATCTATATGGATTCCAGATGGCCTCTGAGGTTTTGTGATTAATCCTACCAAGCTTTCTATCAATATTCTCATTGTTACATGGAATAGAGCAGTGATGGCAAGCCTGTGGCACCTGTGTCACAGGTGGTATGCAGGGCCATATCTGAGGGCATGTAAGGCATTGCCCTTTGTCAGCTCCAGTGCTCATCCATGCTCTTGCCAGCTGATTTTCAGCCTTCTTTTCGGCTGTTTTCGCTCTCCCCATGGCGAAAACAGGCCAATGGGCCAACAAGAAGTTCACCTGTGTGCTCAGCTTTCTTTTTGCTGTCAGAGGTCTTCAGGAATTTCTTGGGCTTTGCACAGTTGCAGCCAAGCCTCTCACGCCTCGGCCCATTTCTTTTGCTGCTGGGAAGGCTTTTCTGAAGGCTTATGTAGCTGATAACAGAGCTATGGATCAATCTGGAGCTCTGTTATCAGCTGCAGAGGCCTTTCCTAAACCAATAGCAGAGCCAATAACAGAGCTCCAGATTGATCCAGGCTTTCCTGAACTCTGGGGAGAGCGAAAACAGCCCAACAGGCCTAGTGGAAGTCAAGAAGCTTCAATGAGGCCTATGTGCATATGCAGGGAGGGGGTCAGCAAGCTGGAAAAGGTTCACCATCACTAGAATAGGGTATTTGATTGATTGATTGATTGATTGATTTTGTCCAATACACAATGAGGGTTTTAGTGGGTATACACATAGTAAAATACATGATAAAGGTTATAGAGAATATACTCATAGTAAAATATATCTAAGAAAGAAGAGAAGTTATAGGAATAGAACATATCAATGAAAGAATGAAAGAAGAGATATAGGAATAGAAGAAAGGTATAGGAGATATAGGAGAGCAATAGGACAGGGGACGGAAGTAATTGATATTATCACTACCAGGGTCCTCTGCAGTCTGTTTTAGAGGACTTGAGGAAATTGAAGTGATAAGACAGGAGTGTAAGGATGACAATGTGGTTCAAATTTGATAAGGCAGCATGGAGCCTATTTGAAATAATAAACTTTGATAAGATCTACAGCAAAAAAAACCCCTATTATTTCTCTGTGCTTATTGCCTGTTTGCAGCCTGTTGAATCATTTCAAGTTGGGAGAGAGTTGGTTCACACTCCAGAAATTGATCCCATGAATAAGTTAGTTGTGATATATTTTTGTGCAAGTGTGTTTGTTGGCATGAAGTCTGTTCTGGTCAGACTGTCCTGGTTGCTGCTAGTGAAGAAAAATGAATTATGGGACTGTCTGGCAACTTCTGTCTGCACCTGTCATCTGCACCTCTATAACTGTCATTTTGCACCTCTATAACTGTCTGGTTTGGTTCTGCAACCCAACAAGACCGACACAGACTTCAGAGGATAATCAGAACTGCGAGAAAAAACAATTGCTACTAATCTGCCTTCCATTGAGGACCTGTATACTGCACGAGTCAAAAAGAGGGTGGTGAAAATATTTACAGACACCTCACATCCCAGACACAAACTGTTTCAACCCCCCACCCTCAAAATGACGCTATAGAGCACTGCACACCAAAACAACTAGACACAAGAACATTTTTTTCACCAAATGCCATCACTCTGCTAAACAAATAATTCCCTAAACACTTTCAAACTATTTACTAACTCTGCACTACTATTAATCTTCTCATCATTCCTATCACCCATCTCCTCCCACTAATGACTGAATGGCTGTAACTTTGTTGTTTGTATACTTACAATTTACACTGACTGGTTCCTAATATGATTTGATGGCTTATTTGTTACCTGGACTATCATTGTGTTGTACCTTATGATTCTTGATGAATGTATCTTTTCTTTTATGTACCCTGAGAACATATGCACCAAGACAAATTCCTTGGGTGTCCAATCACACTTGGCCAATAAAATTCTATTCTATTCTATTCTATTCTATTCTATTCTATTCCTTAGTTACACTGGATCAATGGGAATTTTTGACAGCCATGTACATGGCCAAGTTGTTGTCTATTTTAACATCATTGCACAATGTAACTTATAATTTCTAGACAGAACTTGTTAGAAAATCCCTTAGTGAATATCAAAAAGACCACTCTGAGCAAAAGCAGGATATCTCTTTATCTAAAGAAAAATCAGATTCGACTTCCAAAAAAGCTTGTGTCACAACACCTTGCAGCACCAAGTTGACTTTGACTTGTGATGAAAGCTTATTATGATCAGGTACTGTTAGGATTGGATAGAGAGCCATTGGGATCTTCCATAGTGGCAGTCTAGACTGTACAGAAAAAATATACAGAAAAAGTCAATGTCATATTATGTCCATATTATTGTCCATGTGGCAACATGGATGTTACATGTAAGTACACATGGGATTACCAGCATAGATGCTTGACTCAAGGGAGTTAAGTACTTTGAAAAAGCTTGTAGTGGATCTTTTGTAAAAAGTAATTAGAGGTCAATAGTCAAACATCCACAACTGGTAAAACATTTGAAAATGTGATGGTTATCATGGAGCAAACATTGCAATTCAAGTGGGATTTCTCCTGATTGAATGGCCAAGTTTCAGAATTGGCTGCTCTCATAATGGATGTCATGGATATTTTTGTTTGAGGATTGGGTACCAGAGCTTGACACCAGATAAGGCTGTCAAAAATTTCTCCTTGCTCTACATTTTAAAGTAGATATACTGTTTTAAAAAAGTAATATATACAGTAGTGATATATTTAGTGTAGAAAATTAGGTACTCATATGTAAAGAAATTATCCAGTTAACAGCACCAGAAAATGGAATCGTGATTTCTGTATAAATTAATCTTGAGTTTTAAATCTTGGGCTTCTTCCTTCTATTATTTTAAATCAAAAATGATATACCTACCTGTGACTATTCTAACATATTTGGGTCATCAGCCCCTTGCTTACAAAAAAAATATTTTCTGGTTGGATTCCTATTTCACCAGTTTCAGGCTTCTTATACTAATGGAGAAGCTGTTTCTTTTTCAATCTTTCTTGAATTAGTGGCTTTTGATACCGTGGCATCAAGGTGTAGCATGCTGATTATACTACATGGAAAGGCGTAGCATGCTAATACCAAATTCTACTTACAGTGCTTTTGTCATCATCACTACTCTTCTCCATAAATGTAATTGTGAAAAAGTGATGGAGAGAACCATGAGATAGTTTTAAATTGTTGGGTAGTCCTAGAAGATATCCTTTTCAAAGACAATATGCAATATGACAATCAAGCTTATGACTGTATTAATGGTATGAT
Source organism: Erythrolamprus reginae (assembly GCF_031021105.1). NCBI lineage: Eukaryota > Metazoa > Chordata > Lepidosauria > Squamata > Dipsadidae > Erythrolamprus > Erythrolamprus reginae. The sequence continues at coordinate 78,861,017 of NC_091951.1, forward strand.
TTGGGTCTGGCATTGACCATTAACTGTGAAACACTCATTAAAAGTTAAAGTGATAGTTTCTGGGCAACTGTATCATATGAAGTGAGGCTGTATATGGTGCAGCTAAAACTCCCAGAATTCCTTGTCATGCTGGCTAAAGGCAACTCCAATATATCTGGAGGGTATCAAATTAGGAAAGATTCTTCTATAGCCTTGCCTATATTGTCATTTGTCTGAACAGCCATGTGATGGCACTATTTACCATTTAGCATATGTGAAATTTGCAACCAAACTATCAGCATTCAAGGTGCATCATCAGTTTGATAAGCCGAACTCATCACAATCTTCACCAGTATAAGGTACAGAGTATGTCAGGTAACCTTGCCATATTTCCTTTCAATAGGAATAAAGAGTGATGGAAAGGAGTTTTCGCTCTGCAAGTGATAAATTTCAGTGACAATGACTTGTTTTGGGCCAATGGGAAAAATCAAGGTGGATTCATTTTAAGTCTAAAGTTTGATCTAGACAAAAGGAGGAGGAAGAGAAGGAGAAGAAAGAATAGATGGAGGAGCGCCCCACCGCTGGTCAGCTGGACCTGTGCGCACAGCTCCATTTCTACTACCTGGATGGCATCCCCCGCCTCGTGCGGGCAGCTGCCCATTACTGAAGTGGCCACTCAAGAAGACATGAGATTTTATGTGGTTTTAAGGTGTCTTTCAGAGCATAGAGGCCACGGTAAAAAAGGCCCACCTATTTCCAATTGAGATAATATTCTGTGAAAATTCTCCTTGAGATGTTCAGACAGGACAGGCAGAATCAACTTTGGCGTGGCGGAGCCTAGGAGTAATTATGTTAATATCAATTTCCAAAGAACAGCAGCAAGGGTAATGGGGCCAGTTAGTGTCCTGTTGATTAGCTTTTCAGAAGCACTTAGCTGAGGAAATGTGATGGACTAGATGGGCCTTTAATCAAATCATGAAGACTATTTTTCTCATGCCCTTACATTAGATCATTTCTCAGCAACCTGCCCAACACTAGCAACCATATAAAGCAGCACAGGCTCCCAGCTCTTTTTAATACCTTTATGAAAGGTGGAACATTGGGAGTAATCGCTTTCATTCCTGTCTTGTGCTTTTCTCGCCTACAGCCGCTTGCCTTACTCAGCATGATCCCACTGAGAGTAATAGAAAAGAACAGGTGATATGATCCAGAAAGGAACAGGAATTTATATACTATGATTGCATAGTCTCCCACAGCTCAGTGCATCAAAGATGTAGTAACATTTCTAAGTTTGCACCCTAGCAAAAGTGGAATGATTCCCCACTGCCCAACAGCAATCCTTCCTGAAGTGCCACTAGGTCTTATTGCTGGGTTGCCGGTTCTCCCAGGTTTACAGTGATACAGGATCTCATCGTTCCTATCATCCTTTTCCTCCCACGCAGGACTGTATGACTGTAACTTGTTGCTTGTTTCCTAAGATTTTTATTAATATTGATTGTTTCTTCATTGCTTATTTGACCCCTGTGACAATCATTATGTGTTGTGCCTCATCTTTTTCTTTTATGTACACTGAGAGCATATGCACCAATTCCTTGTGTGTCCAATTACACTTGGCCAATAAAGCATTCTATTCTATTCTATTCTATTCTATTCTAATCTATCCTATCCTATCCTATCCTATCCTATCTTCTGTCGTCAAGCGTGGGGGAACTGAGACATCTCCCCCTGCCTATGTAGTGTTAGTGCATGATATGACTGTATGTATATTTTTTATATTGGGGTTCCTGTTTTTAGATTTTTTAAATGTACAATTGCTATTTTAGATTTTAAATTATTAGATTTGTCAATACATATTGTTCTTTATCACTGTTGTGAGCCGCCCCGAGTCTACGGAGAGGGGCGGCATACAAATCTAATTAATAATAATAATAATAATAATAATAATAATAATAATAATAATAATAATAATAATAATCCTATCCTATCCTATCCAATACGATACTAAACAATTCTGAATTTGTTCCAGGTTATCTCAGTTATGTCTACTAGAGATGGCCACTTGTTAGATCTAATGTTTACTTTAGAGCAGAGGGCACATGATCTAGACACGGGAGGCATTGCCACTAATTTCTAACTGTGTTCAGATCATTTTCTAATTACAATGCTCATTACAAAAAATTCTGATCTTTGCCAGGATGATTTTTGGCCCTATTAGAACAGTCAGCCCCAGCTGCTTGACAGATCCAGATGGCTTTTGAAAATGCTCAGAGATTTTCTCAGTACTCTGCATCTGGAACAAGAAGGTTACTAGGGCACTGGATGTGACTGTTTCTCTCTTGGATGACTGACTCTGAGGGGCAACCTGGGTTTATCAAGGAGTTCCAGCAAAGGAAATAAGTGAAGAGATGATGATGGAAAAAGCAGATTCATTTCAGTCTGAATTCACAGCCAGGAATTCAGCTTTCTCCATTTTGTTCTTAATGTCTCAAGTTAGATCCATGGGGGGGGGGGCAGGGGGGATTTCAGGAAATGACAGGGAAGGAAACATGTGAACCCTTGACCCCTTCTCTAAAATGTATGACCTAAAAGCCTCTTAAGGGTTCATTATGGCTGATTTAGTTATCTCTTCATAAGGCCAATACAGGGGCAAGCCTTTTGTTCCTGTTAGTGGCAATCTCAAACTCCTTTTGACAAGGGGAGGTATAGTTTGAGAAATTGATCCCTTGTTTGCTGTTCCTCTCCAGAAAGTCCATAATTTTTCCTTGTCTGCACAGTAAATAGAGGAAATAAAATCCCAAATGATGCTTAATCTGTTCAATGATATCTCAGTAGCTGTTTGTGCAACAAACATCATTGAAATGTGTTTGCTTCACTTTCTCTAATGTTCAACATACCTACGTTCTTTCAAAATGCTAAAATGGAATAGATTCTATCTTTTAAATACAGTGGCACCTCTGTTTTTGAACGCTTCGTAGTTTGAACAAATCGGTACTCGACCAGGAAATTAGAAAAACTTTTGCCCTGAAATCCAAACAAAGATTTGGAACTCGAACACCAGACACCTGGGCTGCCAGACAGATCTCGCCTGCACTGGGTCTCTCACCTGTTTGGTGGCCCAGGCTACCCCTGCAACCGCCGCCGCCGCACATCTCGCGGCTGCTGGGCCTCTCAGCTCTTTGGCAGCCCAGGCGGCCCTTGCAACAGCTGCCGCCACAGGTCTCAACTCTGCCGGGCCTCTTACCTGTTTGGCGGCCCAGGCAACCCCTGCAACTGCCGCCGCCACAGATCTCAACTCCGTCGGGCCTCTTACCTGTTTGGCGGCCCAGGCAACCCCTGCAACCACCGCCGCCACAGATCTCAACTCCGTCGGGCCTCTTACCTGTTTGGCGGTCCAGGCAAACCCTGCAACCGCCGCCGCCACAGATCTCAACTCCGTCGGGCCTCTTACCTGTTTGGCGGCCCAGACAACCCCTGCAACCGCCGCCACCGCAGATCTCGTGGCCACCAGGCCACTCAGCTGTTTGGCAGCCCAAGCGAGCCTTGCAACTGCCGCCACCATGAGAGGCCCGGCGATGGCGAGATCTGCGGTGGCAGTGGTTGCAGGGGTCGCCTGGGCCACCAAACAGCTGAGAGGCCTGGCAGCCATGAGATCTGCAGTGACAGTAGCAGGAACACGTGTTTCAGTTCTCGACCAAATCGGTTCTAGACCATAATTCCGGAATGAATTGTGGTCGGGAACCAAGGTACCACTGTACTTTTTTGTGTTATTTTTCTCTTCCTTGAGCATTTTTAAAATACCCTATATTTTGCACCCAAAAGTTGGTGGAAATGTCTGTGCATCTTATGGAGTGAATATTGCATCACAGATCAGGCTGTGCCAGCTGGGGGACGGAGTTGCTATGGCAACATGCCTATTACCACCACTGCATATCACTGCCGCTCACTACCGCCGCTCAGTGCTGCTACCTATTAGCGTTTGGATTGGCCTCCCGGAATGCAGCCGATTAGCTGCTCCAGGCAGTGGGGATCACTGCCACCTATTGCTGCTGCCTGTTGCTGCCACCGCCATTTGCTATGAGTGGCAGCAGCAAGGAGTGGCGGTGGTGATAGCCGGGGAATGCTGGTGAAGACTCCAGCATTCCCCGGCAGAGGCAGTGCACATAGAAGAGGCAGCAATAGCGCCATTTCTGCTTGGCCAGCCCACTGATTGGCAGGGCTATGGGTGGCCAGAATCCAGCTGTCACTCAGTTGACCAGAGATGGGTGCAACACAGCTGAGCCCTGACGAACCACGTGCTGGGGCTGGGAAGCAGAGGCAGATTTTTTCCTTGTTTTCCTCCCCAAAAGCTAGGCGCATCTTACGGTCCAAAGCATCTTATGGAACAAAAAATATGGTATATATTTAGAATTAAATACAAGGTAGTTTAGAATTTAATTTGCATTTTTAAATTAGTCTACTTTGCTTTAAATGTTTTTTTGAAAACAAGTTGCACTGTATGTCTCTTGAAAAATATTTTATTTCTGTGGGTCATTTAATACAGGATTTTTTTGCTTTCCTTTTCCCACTCACTATATAGTTCTTGTTACATTAGGTTTATATTATATATATAACTCACCTGTGTTTTTATTTTGGTCGTTTAACTTTACATTTACATTTAATGCACAGTCTTTCCCATTCATGTGAAAAAATACGGAAACTGAATTGCCTTTTAAAAATACATTTACATACGTATTTGATTTTAGATTTTTTAAAATTAGAATATGCATTTTTGTAAAGACTTTCTTAGGTTTGCCCTTGAATATTCTTTTTTAAAAGAATGACTCCATCAAAACCTGTGTCTATTTTCATATCATATACTTGAAAACTTGTAGTGTTGCAGGCATTTCCTTTGATATATGCCTCTTTGTAAACAATTTCCCTTAATGTATTTCTTTTACTATGCAATTTTCTCTTGTGTATATGTTTTTGCACTTTTGTTATGATGGGGAACTACATTATAAAATACAATTTACAGAAGGGTGAAATGAATTGTACTGTACTGTACAATATATATATATTAGTTCAAAAGTTCAAAAGCAATATATATGCTACTTCAAAAAGTAAAAATTGTACGAGTGTGTTTTAACAGGCAAACCAAATCGATTTTCCTTTCTTGCTAAAAAAAAGCAAATAGCCATATCAGCAGTATATATGTCTCAAAGAAAAAAAGATATATTTTGCCTTGATACAAATTATAACATAAAATGCCATTTATATAGATAAATTTCTGGAAATATATACAGTGATACCTCGTCTTACAAACGCCTTGTCATACAAACTTTTCGAGATACAAACCCGGGGTTTAAGATTTTTTTGCCTCATCTTACAAACTATTTTCACCTTACAAACCCACTGCTGCCGTTGGGATGCCCCGCCTCCAGACTTCTGTTGCCAGCGAGGCACCCGTTTTTGCGCTGCTGGGGTTCCCCTGAGGCTCCCCTTCAGGGGAAACCCTGCCTCCAGACTTCCGTGTTTTTGTGATGCTGCAGGGGAATCCCAGCAGGGGAATCCCAACAGCGCAAAAATGGGTGCTTTGCTGGCAACGGAAGTCGGGAGGTAGGGTTTCCCAACGAGGGGAGCCTCAGTGAAATCACAGCATCACAAAAACACAGAAGTCCAGAGGTGGGGTTTCAAGGACTTCTGTGCTTTTGCGATGCTGTGATTTCACTGAGGCTCCCCTCGCTGGGAAACCCCACCTCCGGACTTCCGTTGCCAGCAAAGCGCCCGTTTTTGCGATACTGGGATTCCCCTGTTGGGATTCCCCTGTTGGGATTCCCCTGCAGCATCACAAAAACACAGAAGTCCGGAAGTGGGGTTTCCCATGGAGGGGAGCCTCAGGGAAACCCCAGCAGCGCAAAAATGGGCGCTTCGGTTGGCAAAAGGGGTGAATTTTGGGCTTGCACGCATTAATCGCTTTTCCATTGATTCCTATGGGAAACATTGTTTCGTCTTACAAACTTTTCACCTTAAGAACCTCGTCCCGGAACCAATTAAGTTTGTAAGACAAGGTATCACTGTACATTAGTTGCTTAAATCCTCTCATTATGCTTATTGTTATGGGAAGACAAGAAGATCAGCGTCATTGAGAAAGGCTAGCAGTTGAAATTCAGCGGAAACTTTATAGCACTACCCAACATTTCATTTTCAACGTTGAATTGAAATACTGGATCTTGTCAAAATTTAGAGGAATGACTGCAACCAAAACACGAGAAATAAGTACTAATAATAGGATGAAGAATTGGCAGTTTTGGTATTTAAACTGCAATCCTTTGGATTGCATTAGAGTTAAGGAATAATAAATGGAATTAGAAGTTTGCTGCTAGTTGGTAGAAATTGGGTAGGAAAGATGTATGATAGAGAAACTTTAGCTTGCAGACATCTGTACCTAGAGGATCTCAAGGGATACAAAACTAAGAGAAGAATAACAAAATTGGAAGGGACCTTGGAGGAATTCTAATCCAATCCCCTGCTTAAGGAGGAGACCCAATAACATTTCAGACAAATTGTTGCCCAATCTCTTCTTAAAAACCTCCAGTGTTGGAGTACGTGCCTTCTGGAGGCAATTCATCCCACTGTTTCTATCAGGAAATTTCTCCTTAGTTCTCTGTTGCTCCTCTCCTTGACTAGTCTCCATCTATTGGTTCTTGTCCTACCTTCAGGGGCTTTGGAAAATAGGTTGAGCCTCTCTTTTTTATCTCAACCTCTTAGATATCTAGTTCTTTTTTTCATTAAACTAGACATAACCGATTCCAGCAACCATTCTTCATATGCTTTAGCTTCCAGGCCTCTAATGTTTGTTGTTCTTTGCACTCTTTCTAGAGGCTTAACATCTTTCTCATATCATGGCAAACAAAACTAGATGCAATATTCAAGTGTGGTCTTACTAAGGCATTATAAAGTGGTATTAACACTTCACGTAATCTTGATTCTACACCTCTGTTCATTCATCCTAGGACAGTGTTGGCTTTTTGGAAACTACAGCACATTGCTGCTCATATTTAAGTGATTGTCCACCAGGCTCCAAGATCCTTCTCCCATATTATTATTGATCCAGGTCCTATCTATTCTATACCTATGCATTTTGTTTTTCTTGCCTAAATGTAGACCTTTACTTTTCTCACCACTGAATTTCATTTTGTTAGATAGGGCCCAGTGTTCAAGCCTGTCAAGATCCTTCTGAATCTTGAGCCTATCTTCTGGAATATTGGCTAGTCCTGCAAATTTGATAAATTTGATGATCGATCCCCTCATCTAAATTATTGATGAAGATATTGAAAAATATTGGGCTTCAGTGGTGCAGTGGATAGGCTGCAGTACTGCAAAGCTACTTCTGCTGATCACCGGCTTCCAGCAGTTTGGCAGATCGGATCTCAGTTAGGCTCAAGGTTGACTCAGCCTTCCATCCTTCCAAGGTCGGTAAAATAAGGACCCAGATTGTTGGGGGCAATAAGCTGACTCTCTGTAAACTGCTTAGAGAGCGCTGAAAAGCACTGTGAAGCAGTATATAAGTCTAAATGCTAATGCTAGATGCAATTCCAATAAGGAAAGAATCTGCAAAGAAATTAAGTATCAGTGATAGCTGTTTGGCAGTTTAGAGCAGTGTTTCCCAACCTTGGCAACTTGAAGATATCTGGACTTCAACTCCCAGAATTCCCCAGCCAGCTTTTGCTGGGAAATTCTGGGAGCTGAAGTCCAAATATCTTCAAATTGCCAAGGTTGGGAAACACTGGTTTAGAGCATGTAGGGAAATTGAAAGAATGAACCTCCGCTCAAATGATGTTTCCCCTAAGGATCAAGGAGGATGAAACAAAATCCAGGAGATAATAAAGACATAAAAATAAGGAGCTGTGGAGTTGAATGCCTGAAATGCCTTGGAAGGGGCAGAATGGAACAGAAGCCATCCCACCCACTGCAGCTATGTCTGCAGGGGATGGGATTGTCAGGCTTGTCAGAAATCCAATAAATAAAATAAATAACCACTTGATGAACAGTGTGTTGTAATACATGTCCTGCCCCTAAGGGTGAGGCTTGTGTCATTATGCTCCATCGCTTGGCCAATGGAGTGAGAAAGAGAGGCTAGCAGCGGTGGCACAGTGGTTAGAGTGCACACTGCAGGCTATTTCAGCTGACTGCTAGCTGTAGTTCAGCAAGTTCAAATCTCACTACCGGCTCAAGGTTGACTCAGCCTTCCATCCTTCCGAGGTGGGTAAAATGAGGACCCAGATTGTTGGGGGCAATAGGCTGATTCTGCAAACTACTTAGAGGGGGCTATAAAAGCACTATGAAGTGGTATATAAGTCTAAATGCTATTGCTATTGTTTTCACCTGTAAGGAAATTGCCCAATAACTTGATTGGGGGAAGAATGAAGCTTGACTGGATGAGATGGGCCAGAATAAAGAAGTCTGAATACAGAAGCAAAGATCCCTTAAGCCACTGCTACAACATATTATTGATTAGATTTTTATGCCACCCCTGTCCGTAGACTCGGGGTGGCTCACAACAATAACAAAGACAATATAAGAACAAATCTAATAATTTTAAAAAAACACTAAAAACCCCATTATTAAAAGCAAGCATGCACACAAACATGCCATGTATAAATTGTATAGGTCCGGGGGAGATGTCTCAGTTCCCCTATGCCTGATGGCAGAGATGGGTCTTAAGAACTTTACGAAAGGCAAGGAGGGTGGGGGCAGTTCTGATCTCCGGGGGAGCTGGTTTCAGAGGGTCAGGGCTGCCACAGAGACGGCTCTTCTCCTGGGTCCCGCCAAACGACACTGTTTAGTCGACGGGACCCGGAGAAGGCCAACTCTGTGGGACCTAACCGGTCGCTGGGATTCGTTTACATTACTCCTGGGCAGGAGATTTAATTTGATTACAACTTGGATTGAGCCTTTCACATCTTGAAGGTTCTAACAAGGGAGCACAGCTAGTGTCTACTTTTGACTGAAGAGCATTTCAATCCCCTCCCAGGACACTGTGGCAAACCTCAAAGTGGCTTTTTTGGGAAACAGGGGACTTTGGAAAGGACCATGGACAGCGGTGGACTACTAGCCAGAACGCTAAATTGAGCTCGCTGCCATGGCTCGGGAGGGCTTGCGCGACCAGCACGATTTTGCTTCTGCACTTGTGGAGGTAGCAAAATCGCGCAGGTGTGCCCATGTTTCAGCATGTGCAGCAGCAAAAAAACCCTCACCAAAACACCTGTGGCTCCGTGCATGATTTTGCTACTTCCACAGGTGCAGAAGCAAAATCGCGCTGGCCCCGCAAGCACTTACGAGCCACAGTAGCAAGCGCAATTTAGCATTCCGGCTAGCAGCCCACCGCTGACCACGGAGTGTGAAATTGCGGAATTGACCTACATTTTAAAAAGTTCCAAGCAATCTGAGAAGGTCTCAACAAGCAACAATGGACTTTATCAACTGTTAATTGATAAGATACTAGCAGCCTGCCTCATAAGTAATCTGCAGGGCCAATTTATTTCGCCTTCCTAGTCATCTCCACCTTTCCCATATTGCTACAGGGCAGCCACTCCGTGTAGTATGAAATGCAGCTCACGACAGCTGATGCCTTCTCATCAAATTTGTTAGTTGGACAAGGCATTACCAGACTCCCTCTTGTTTTTAGCCTCTGTGGACTAATGCAGCTCTTTCTCCTGTCTAGGATGGTCCATCCTCTTCCATTAAGTGCACAGTTTATGGAGCAGTGGAGGAGGAAGGGGCCACTGGTCTAGCCAGCCTGCTCGGCTGAATTAAGCCTGTCGATCAATGGAATGACAGATGTAGCAGCCCGATGACTGTCCTTTTAAAGAGACTGCTCAGTCTTATGGGGAGGGGGAAGAGACACACATGTGGGGAAGGGAAAAGGCTGCTAGTTTCTCAGTTTGGTAAGACTCAATGAATTCAATAGGTCAATAGCTTAATGTTGTTTAGTTCTTTACCTGCCTGGGCTATGCAACCTATTATATATCTGCACCTTGATTGTTTTCTACTTGGCTTTAGACAGGCAGCTATACAAATGCTTTAAATAAATAAATGCAAACAGGGAAGTTCCTAATTAGAGACTTGTTTTGTTTTCTTTTTTTCTTATTAGGTTTGCAAAGGTTGAGAGAGACAAATTGCCCCCTAGAGCCCTCTCTCCCTCCATCTGGAAACTAGATTTGCTTTAAATCAACTGCAAAAAAGTTAGTTTGCAGATGGTTATGGGAGACAGTTTACTAAACCCAGAACAGCTGTATCATATCTTGCAAACAAAGCAGGCTACCCAATTCAAAGCAGAATTGGGTAGCCTGCTTTGTATTGCAGAATACATTGCCAAAGGAAAATACATAGGTCAGGTTCTGTGTCAAATTTCACAGATAGTAATGTCCTTCACACACACACACACACACACACACACACACACACACACACACACAGAGAGAGAGAGAGAGAGAGAGAGAGAGAGAGAGTTCACAGGATGAGAGGTAAAAATGGCTACATGTAAAATGTTTTTACTAATTAAAGCAGACAATTGGGGAAGAGAAAATGGCACTTGGAGACTGATCTCCAGAACCATCAGATGTTTGCTTTAATAGGCAAACAAGTAGATCATCAGGGGCGACAAACTTGCGTCATTATGTCATCGTCATGTGTTGTATCACAACTTTTTTCCTTTCTACTAAACTGGACCTGGGCGTGGGCAGCAGGTGAGCCATCTTGCCTGCGGGCTTCAAGTTTGCAGTCTTGTAGTAAATTAAACATATACTGTATCTTGTACTTTCCTTTGCTGCTGCATTAGTTGTTATGTTAGGGCACTCTATAATGCCCTAGTTAGACCCCACCTAGAGTACTGCATTCAGTTTTGGTCAACATACTACAAAAGACATTAAAACTCTAGAGAAAGTACAGAAGAGAACAACCAGAATGATAAAAGGACTGGAAACCAAAATATATGAGGAATGGTTGCAGGAATTGGCATGAATAATCTAGTGAAGAGAAGGTACAGAAGGGACATGATAGCAGTCTTCCAATACTTGAGGGGCTGCCATACAGAGGAGTGGATCACACTGTTTTCCAAAGCATCAGAGGGCCAGACAAGGTTCAACAGATGGAAGCTGTCCAAGGAGAGATTCAACCTGGAAATAAGGAGGAACTTTCTGATGGTGAGAGCGATCAACCAGTGGAACGGCTTGCCAGTGGAGGTTGTGAATGTCCCAACACTCGATACTTTCAAAAAGAGATTGGACTGCCATTTGTCTGGGCTGGTGTAGGGTCTCCTAATGAAGCAGGGGGTTGGACTACATGACCTACAAGGTTCCTTCCAACTGTAATAAATAAATAAATAAATAGATGTCCTCTACAAACAAAGGTCAAAGTACCACAAAAAGAGGTATGCACCCTGTGGAAAACCAGAAGTACAGTCATCTCATCAAGGTGGTTGGACAGCCATTATGGCTTATAGATCCTACTTTATCCCCATTACAGCTTACCTTGTTGCTTTCTTAAAAGTTGTGCTCTGCTGCCCTTTTGCTCTTCTACCAGCACTGGCTATTTGATAAACCCCAGCTTCTTTGGGCAAGTCTAGAGAAAGCTTGTCACATTTTAAATGGACTCTTCCCCACCACATCCTTTTTTTAAAAAAGTTGTCAAACAGCATATTGGCCCTGTTTTTGTTCCTCTTGCACTGGTAGACAAGAAAAAATGGAAAGATGGCCAAGATTTTTCTACTTGTCCTTTTGTGCAGGGGAACATGTTAATTAGCAGAATAGGCTACAGAAAAGTCAAATTCAGAGTAAATTGGTTATGAATGCCGATAATGGCATTTTTCCTCTTTCATAAGAAATAAGTATACAGTGAACAAGTAGGTAAAAAATAAACAAGTTTATGCCAGAAGGCTTGAAAACCAACAATATTGCTAAAAAGAGCTTGGCTGTATTAGCCCAACTAAGTATCAGTCCTCAATGTATGACCACAAATAGCAATAGCAATAGCATTTAGATTTATATGCTGCTTCACAGTGCTTTACAGCCCTCTCTAAGCGGTTTACAGACAGTAAATGAGGCGAGAACTTCTCTTGCTAAGCATTGCAGTCACTAAGTAAATTGCATTCCAATTTACTTAAGTGACCCAACCATTTGTTTTTTTTTAATGCCAAAATCATTAAATGAATCACTGTGATTATTACATGACTCAAGCTCCCCCCCACCCCACTTTGCTTGTTGCGCGCTCCTTGAGAAGATTGCAAATGGCAATCATGCCACTACAGGAATGCTGCAGTGACATGATTGGTTATAAGTATTAGAAATGGCCATGAGTCACTTTTTTAAAAAGCATGCTCATAAATTGGAATGTTCATTAAATGAATGGATGTAAGTCAAGGACTACCATAGAAACATAGAAGATTGACGGCAGAAAAAGACCTCATGGTCCATCTAGTCTGCCCTTATACTATTTTCTGTATTTTATCTTAGGATGGATATATGTTTATCCCAGGCATGTTTAAATTCAGTTACTGTGGATTTATCTACCACATCTGCTGGAAGTTTGTTCCAAGCATCTACTACTCTTTCAGTAAAATAATATTTTCTCATGTTGCTTCTGATCTTTCCCCCAACTAACCTCAGATTGTGCCCCCTTGTTCTTGTGTTCACTTTCCTATTAAAAACACTTCTCTCCTGAACCTTATTTAACCCTTTAATATATTTAAATGTTTCGATCATGTCCCCCCTTTTCCTTCTGTCCTCCAGACTATACAGATTGAGTTCATTAAGTCTTTCCTGATACGTTTTATGCTTAAGACCTTCCACCATTCTTGTAGCCCGTCTTTGGACCCATTCAATTTTATCTATACCTTTTTGTAGATGAGGTCTCCAGAACTATAATCAACTGATAATCAATGTTCATTGACCTAGTAGTGACCAACCTGGTACACCTGGGAAGTCCCAGGCAGAGGGAGGAAGGTGGCTATCTTCCTCCCCAGCAGCTGATACCATATTTTTCAGAGTATAAGACACACATCCCCTCCCCACAAACAGGCTGAAAATTGGGCGTGTCTTATACTCTGAATGTAGCTTTTCTGAAGCTTTTTTCCCCAGCCCTAACAAAGTGTTAAAGATCTTCCCAGTTTGTAGGATTTTTTCATTGCTATTCTGAAGGTTTTTTTCCAGCCCTAAGTCTTTTCAGGCTTGTTTTCATTGTTATTCCCTCTGAAAAAGTTTTTTTCCCAGTCCTAACCAGGGGATAAAATGATGTGCTGAATCTGGCCAGACTAAGGACGCTAGCCAGATGAATACCTGGTAGGTAGATTTTTTCGTTATTTTCCTGCCCCCAAACTAAGGTGTATCTTATACTCCGGAGCGTTTTATACTCCGAAAAATATGTTATTTAAGGTCTGTTCGGAAACTTCAGATCGTGCAAAATGCAGCTGCGAGAGCAGTCATGGGCCTACCTAGGTATGCCCATGTTTCACCATCACTCCGCAGTCTGCATTGGTTGCCGATCAATTTCCGGTCACAATTCAAAGTGTTGGTTATGACCTTTAAAGCCCTTCATGGCATCGGACCAGAATATCTCCGAGACCGCCTCCTGCCGCACGAATCCCAGCGACCGATTAGGTCCCACAGAGTGGGCCTTCTCCGGGTCCCGTCAACTAAACAATGTCGGTTGGCGGGCCCCAGGGGAAGAGCCTTCTCTGTGGCGGCCCCGGCCCTCTGGAACCAACTCCCCCCGGAGATTAGAACTGCCCCTACTCTTCCTGCCTTCCGTAAACTCCTTAAAACCCACCTTTGCCATCAGGCATGGGGGAACTGAAACATCTCCCCCTGGGCACGTTTAATTTATGCATGGTATGTCTGTGTGTGTGACTGTTAGCATATGGGGTTTTTTAAATATTTAAATATTTTAAATTTGCCTGATTGCTTATGATTTGTTTTTACATGTTGTGAGCCGCCCCGAGTCTTCGGAGAGGTGCGGCATACAAATCTAAGTAATAATAATAATAATAATAATAATCTTATATCAACTTGCTTCAGTTTTGCTGATACTGAAACTTCTTGTTCTTTTCATTCCTTATTTCTAGTTGTACTCCTGAAAAAAAAATCACTCAACCGAGGATTCTCCCTCCCCTGCCCCCAGGCAATACCATGTAAAGGATTAACTCAGCAAACAGAAACTAATTATGGGTGGCAGTTGGAATTTAAAATTGGCAACTGGCAGGTACTTTTGCTGTGAAACATGAGACAGATTGCAAACTGCTGAAGACGCTTTCAAGGGAGACTTAGAAGTATGAATCTTATCCTGCTAACGATAGCATGAGTGTTTCTATTCCCCTAGTACTTTACCTTCACCCTTATAATAATGAATTACCCAAGAAAAACATTTTTGCTAAGATTTTGAGTAAAGACAATTTTGTCCTCCCCCCCCCAAGAGTAAAGCTTGTTACTTTTCCAGTTCACAATTAAGTCCTTGTGTAACTTAAGTACCAGCCAACCCGTCCTGCTCACTGTAATGATTGGAGATGAAATTAACTTATGAGGGCAGATATTATTGCTTCTTTATTGTTGGCTGGGTAAGGAGCACAAGTTAAACCAAAATAAAAATTAACAAAAAGAAATATTTTACTTATATCTTTCTGTTCCAATGTTTAAATCTGCAGAAAGTCATATTACAACCCTTGGCTTTTGTGGGATTGCTTTAATCAGGGTGCAAGATTTGCTTTGCATAGTGCAAATATGCTGGCTCTGTTAAGAAGTGTTATTGCTAACATGTTGCAAGCTGCCCTGAGTCTAAGGAGAAGGGTGGCATAAAAATTGCATGAATGGACGGACGAACGAACAAACAAACAAACAAACAGTTGTGTTGGAACCATGATTTGCACAATGATTAGGTCTATAAGAGACTCCAATGGGGAACAAGGATTGGTTGGGATGGCTTGCGATAACTCCATCCACAATACAATAGAGTATATTATGGTTCTGTAACTTGATGGTTTTAGAAGTGTCCTTAAAGACATTTCAATCACTCACTTCTCCACCCCAAAATACCCAGCAGAAGCCAGCCCAGCCCAGTACATTGATCCCTTTGTTTATCAACATGGCATAAAAACCATCAAATTGCCTGAACCAATTATAGAAGCCCTTATATTCATTTTTTTTTAAAAAGCAGAAATCTCCAGTGGTCACCATAGCTCCTGATTTTACAATAAGAGCAATGTTATCTGGCACAATTTGGTATAACGGTGTTCCCCTGTAGCCAGACTGGCTAGGAAGTCACATGAAAAGGATGCAGAGTTTACTCAGCTAGAAATACTCAATAAGACTTTCTGTACACAGAAACAAACCATCAAAGAAAAACAAAACAGTCCTCCCTACAACAACCAGTACCTGAAAAATCGTGTAACAAAAAATTCAGTTACAATTCTATCATGAATGTTGAACAAATTCTTGAACATGAAGAAAGACAACTGTGCTTCTTACCATGGCTGCATCTTCCTCTTCATTAATACATAACTTAATTAGCTTCTGCTTATAGCAGAGGTGGGTTCCTACTGGTGCACCCTGGTGCAGTGGTCCAGTAATGGCCCACCGATCGCGCAATTTACGCACGACCACTCTAGTGCTGTTTTTACTGGGCTGCCAATCCCCCCCCCCCACAATTTTTGGGATTTTTTGCTTCTGTGCATGCATGGAAGCAAAATCGCAGGAGGGGCCACTCACCTACGCATGATTTCTGGTGACGTTTTGCTTCTGTGGAAAATCATGTGAGGGAATGTATGCGCACAAGTGTAGCCAATGTGAGCACTCACGAAACACTGCGATGCGCAGGCAGTGCACTGGTATGAAGGTAAGACGAACCCACCTCTGACTTATAGGTATCAGATACACATCAAAAACCTTCACTTGCTAATTGATTTCTGATCCTCTCTTTCTACCAAAGAGTGGTAGAACTAGCTAATTTTTAAACTAGTTGCTGTAGAACTAGCATTGCTGGGGGAACTACCCAAAGTGAGCAGAGGCTCTCCTTAACGGTGGGTGCGAAGCCTCTCACACACAAATAGAGCCACTAAACAGGGAAGCATTTTTGAAAACTTGTAACCAATAGCCCCAACTCCAAATCCCCCTCCAAATTAAGGCCTAACCTGTGAAGTGCTGGCGACAGATGCAGGTGTAGCCTCCTTCCTTGCGGGTGCAGATTCCACTGTTGAGGCAGGGGTTGGAATAGCAGAGGTTAATCTCCATTTCACAGTAGTCGCCAGTGAAGCCTTGAGGGCAGCGGCAGCGCAAGCCTGTGATAGGGTGGATGGGCCGGAAGAGGGTGGACAGGGAGGCGATGAAAGGAGACGAGCTGTCGAATCTGAGCACCGAGATGCACTTCATGTAGTTTTGGCAGGGCTCACGGAGGCAAACGTTGTCATCGAAGGGCAAGACTTCCAGCATGGAGACCGAGGTGAGGGTCATGCGTTTCATGTACAGCTGTTCCTGAAGCTCTTCTGAACTGAAAAAGTGGCCACTCCGGGGCGACATTGCTGAGAAACTGACGTTCAGCACTTGTCCTCCGACGTCTGTGTCATTCTGGATGTTGAAGATGAAGACATCCTCCTTGGGTGTGGCCAGCACAGTAGCCACGCCCTCCAGAAAGCTGGCGAGAAGAGGTGACAAGAATCGCTCCTCCCACATGTTCTCTAGGCGCACTGTGATACTGTTGGCCAACATGTCTTCGGTGATGACAATGACACGCAGGACACACTGGGCCGTCACGCTGTGGATCCCATCTGCAAAATGGAGAGGGGATTAAAAATAGTGTTCCCAAAAATGTTCCTATACAGGCAGTCCTCAACTTACAACAGTTCACTTAGCGACTACTTGAAATTTCTTTTCTTTTTTTAAGGAATCCAACTTGACTTTTTACTTAGAACAACAGCCCCCCCAAAAAAACCCCACAATGCAATGGAAAAAGCAAAATGTGAATATAAAACATGGCTATCCTGTTCATCCCCCATCTTTCTCTTTCTTGTATACCATCCACTGACAATGGCATTGAAATGACTATTTTCCCACAATTACGACCATTATAACAACCATGTCCTGGGGCCATGTAATCAGGTTTTACAACCTTCTGACAAGCAAAGTCAATGGGGAAACCAAATTCCCTTAACAACTGCAGGGATTCACTTAACACATGTGGCAAGAAAAGTCGTAGAATGGGGTAAAGCTCACTTAACAAACTTCTCACTTAGCAACTAATGTGGGACTCAGTTGTGGTTGTAAGTTGAGGACTTACCTGTAGTACAATTTAGTACACAAAAACATGAAGCTGTCATTTGTCGTACAACCAACTGAAACTTTTGTATTAATTTTTCATATGGTGAGACCAATCACATGATGGGAAAATATATTACGTTAGCCCCAAGCTAGCACCCTGCCAAGAGTGGAATGTTATTCAAACTCAACCAGTTCAATTTTTGGTAGTTTTCTGATTATTGGAATTGTAGATGACTCATCAGGGCATCTACCAGGTTGGAGAAGGCTGGCATGTGCTGTCTGGATATACAGAGCTATGCGGCAGGACTTCACATCAGAATTTATAGTGTGGCAATTTAGGAATCAGTGCAGAGAAATAACAGAGACACTTTTGTAGAAAACAGTAGTAAACAGTTTTAATCAAAATATCTTCTGTCTTAGTCTTCTATTTACAGGAACAAACTTTGCTTTAACTATATGCAGTAAAGCTTACTTACATGTAGATACTAAACCAATCCAGGTTTCTCCCTATCAACACTACAGATCTAACTCAGTAATTAACTCACGCTCAAAACTGCTCCAGCCAGCCAACTAAAAATATTACTACCAACAACAGCCACAGCCAACAGCTAACAATCATTGCAAAGTTGCTTTGCATTTTATAATTTTCTGGCCCAATCAGGTTGCAGTTTACACCCTATAACTCAGCATTCATTACTGTTTAACATGCTTACATCCTTCTTTTATCTTATATATGGTAACATACTGTAATGGAATATCACCTAGGATTGAGCTAATCCTTGACATGTGTTTGCCTAGACAAGTCCAGCTAATGCATGTGATGACATGGATTTCATGGATAAAATGGTCAGGCTTTATAGTGTTTGCAAAGTTGCAGCCCTATGATAATTCGCCTTCTCCGGGTCCTGTCGACCAAACAATGTTGTTTGGCGGGCCCCAGGGGAAGAGCCTTCTCTGTGGCAGCCCCAGCCCTCTGGAATCAACTCCCCCCGGAGATTAAAACTGCCCCCACACTCCTTGTCTTTCGTAAATTACTCAAGATCCATCTACACCGCCAGGCATGGGGGAGTTGAGACACCTTTCCCCCAGGCTTTTTTTTATATTTATGTTTGGGTATGTATACTGTATGTTGTTTGCTTTTTTAAATATGATAGGGTTTTACGTGCTTTTTAATATTAGATTTGTTTTCGCTGGAATATTGTTTTTATTATTGTTGTGAGCCGCCCCGAGTCTTTGGAGAGGGGCGGCATACAAATCTAATAAATTGAATTGAATTGAATTCTCTTTAAATGTGCCCTAGGATTATGATTACCACACTACACTATTTCAAAGTCTTTGAACAAACACTGCTTTAAAGACTGGCAGACTATGGAGAGAGAGAGAGATATGTATAGGTTGAATTGTCCACATCAAACTGAGCTGAAATTGTTATATACATTTTTTAAAAAAATATGATCCCCATTAATGACCTTCTAAAGTCATTAGCCATTGTGCTAATACAGCAATAATGAAGATGGGTTTTATATCACAATAATGGTTGGGTGATTTAAAAAAAAAAAAAAAAAACTAATGGAGAAATGGCCTATGTATAGAAAAACTGGTGAAAGAGACACGGGTGGGAGAAAACAAACAGCTAAAATAAATAACTATATAAATATACAGTATATTCAAACTTACCCAGAACTGATAAAGAAATCAAGGGAGACTAGTACAGACCTATTTCAAGCTATTTAGCTCTCATCAGCTAACCATTCCCTTCTAGGATTTGAAGTTTGGCTGCTTGCCTTGTTAGGCAGTGCTTTTACTCCCTCTCGTATTTGGGTATACCATGTGACTCAAGAGAAAAAGAATTATTTATATTTATATGTATCAGTGATGGGTTGCTACTGGTGCTGTAGGCCAGGGTTTTCCAACCTTGGCCACTTGAAGATATCTGGACTTCAACTCCCAGAATTCCCCAGCCAGCTTTCGCTGGCTGGGGAATTCTGGGAGTTGAAGTCCAAATATCTTCAAGTGGCCAAGGTTGGGAAACACTGCTGTAGGCAACTGCACACCAGTAGTGGCTGCCAGATTGCGCAATTTGCTCTGGTGCCAGTCCTTTGGGCGCTACCATCTTTTCTCTTTAATTTTTGGTAATTTTTGCTTCCTCTGCATGCGCAGAAGCAAAATCTCATAAGGAGACACTTGTGTGCATGAGATCTCGCTGATTTTTTGCGTATCTGTAAAATATCATTATATCTTAAGTTCTCTGATTAGAAGGATCACAGAGGAAATAAATCAGATAAAATGCTTCATCTGCTCAAAGGACAAAAAAAGAATGCATTTTTCTACATGACATTTTGTGTGGATTGGCTCTTGTAACTTTCAGAGCCCAGTATTATGTCCACTATAAATTGTTAGTTAAAATGATGGAGACTCTACTCAAAAAGAGGATAAATCAGCACCTAAAAAACAATAACTTATTAGACCCAAATCAGCATGGCTTTACTGAAGGCAAATCATGTCAGACTAATCTCATTGATTTCTTTGACTATGTCACAAAGGTGTTGGATGAAGGTGGTGCCGTGGATATTGCCTACCTGGACTTCAGCAAAGCCTTTGATACGGTTCCACATAAAGAGCTGATAGATAAATTAGTGAAGATTGGACTTAATCCCTGGATAGTTCAATGGATTTGCAGCTGGCTGAAGCGTAGACATCAGAGAGTTATTGTTAATGGCGAGTATTCTGAGCAGAGTCAGGTTACAAGCGGTGTGCCACAAGGATCTGTTCTGGGTCCTATTCTTTTTAATATATTTGTGAGTGACATAGGGGAAGGTTTGGTAGGGAAGGTTTGCCTATTTGCCGATGACTCTAAAGTGTGCAATAGGGTTGATATTCCTGGAGGCGTCTGTAATATGGTAAATGATTTAGCTTTACTAGATAAATGGTCTAAGCAATGGAAACTGCAGTTTAATGTTTCCAAATGTAAAATAATGCACTTGGGGAAAAGGAATCCTCAATCTGAGTATTGTATTGGCAGTTCAGTGTTGGCAAATACTTCAAAAGAAAAGGATTTAGGGGTAGTGATTTCTGACAGTCTCAAAATGGGTGAACAGTGCAGTCAGGCGGTAGGGAAAGCAAGTAGGATGCTTGGCTGCATAGCTAGAGGTATAACAAGCAGGAAGAGGGAGATTATGATCCCACTATATAGAATGCTGGTGAGACCACATTTGGAATACTGTGTTCAGTTCTGGAGACCTCACCTACAAAAAGATATTGACAAAATTGAACGGGTCCAAAGACGGGCTACAAGAATGGTGGAAGGTCTTAAGCATAAAACCTATCAGGAAAGACTTAATGAACTCAATCTGTATAGTCTGGAGGACAGAAGGAAAAGGGGGGACATGATCGAAACATTTAAATATATTAAAGGGTTAAATAAGGTCCAGGAGGGAAGTGTTTTTAATAGGAAAGTGAACACAAGAACAAGGGGACACAATCTGAAGTTAGTTGGGGGAAAGATCAAAAGCAACATGAGAAAATATTATTTTACTGAAAGAGTAGTAG
Source organism: Erythrolamprus reginae (assembly GCF_031021105.1). Lineage (NCBI taxonomy): Eukaryota > Metazoa > Chordata > Lepidosauria > Squamata > Dipsadidae > Erythrolamprus > Erythrolamprus reginae. Next base: position 78,881,824 of record NC_091951.1, read on the forward strand.
ATCCTTGGAACAAACTTCCAGCAGATGTGGTAGATAAATCCACAGTAACTGAATTTAAACATGCCTGGGATAAACATATATCCATCCTAAGATAAAATACAGAAAATAGTATAAGGGCAGACTAGATGGACCATGAGGTCTTTTTCTGCCGTCAGACTTCTATGTTTCTATGTTTCTATGTTAGTGTTATAACCCTTTTATGGTGCTGACTTTGCAACCCTATCATCAAATGGGGAGCTGTTTCTTAGGACGTGCCCCTGACATCGAAATCTACAATTACGAAACCAATGAATTGTTCACTTTATGTAAGATACGCTATTTCCATTGATTTTTCCTGCCCACCTATGGACAGGAACATTGGTTCCAAGGGTCTACTTTTCTTCCAAAATACAACTCAATGACAATCTAGCATATACGAGAATAGAACAGAAATTCCCAGACATAGACTGAAGGTTCTTCTCTCATATAGAAGCAAAGACTATTGGAATGGAGGATACACAAGAGAAATGAGTGTAAAATATTAGCAATTAATTTTGTGGTTACCCAAACTGTCAACTCAAAATAAACTGACCCTGGCTTGCTGATCAGTAACTAAGGGCAAATTCTACAAAAGTTCAGTTATGAAAGTTTTTGATTCTTCAAGTAATTTAAATCAAAAGACATTTTTCAACTGTACATTTTTCATGGCCAGGGTATATTTTATTGATTCTCAGCAAAGGGCTGGGGAAATTTACAGCACTACAGACGTGTTTTACAGCAACCCCCTACAAGAATTTGCCATTCGCTACTGAACTGAGTGCTCCATCTTCAGACATAGTAATTTCTATGCAGTTTGTCACTTGTCTTGTATAGAGAATGGTTCTTCTCCTAATCACATTTTCTTGCCTAAGGATTGCTGGTTGGAAATTAAATTTAGAGAGGGGACATAGAATGTGCCAGGATAGGAGAAGCATAGAAAGTCACACTATTTAGACATTCCTAGATTTGTAAATTAATATGAACTTTGGATAAACTAATTTAAAAGTCATATATTGACTACATTTCAGACTAATATAAAATGGAAATAATCAGCCAGATGGTTTAGTTCAGCAATCTCCAAATTAAGAGCCAATGCGATATAGTAGCAAAGATAGCTAATGTATTAAATTAGGATCAAAGGAATGCATTTTCCATAACCAGTAGATAATATTATCTCTGATTAATCAGTCATGGTAGGTAATTAACCATGCCCAATTAGTCATTCCTTTGAGATGTATGTTTTGAAAAATTCATGAATCTAACCCAACCGTTTTTGACAATTTGTCTTTAGTTTTATTATTTTTCTAAATGTACATTGATGTAAATTGATTCTCATTGTTAACCACTAGGTTTGTTGTCAAAATAAAAAATGGAAAAACTAAAGTATGTTATTCTTTTGAATCAAAAGTACTTAAAGATGTAGAAAATTGCTTTGGCCAAAAAATAAACAAAACAGCAAGAGCTTAAACGTTTAATTAAATATTGTTTTATTTAAATATGTTTTCTAAATATCTCAATATGTTTATCTAAATATATTTTCTGCCAGATTAACTTTGGATAGAAATATTTAATAAAGGTGTTCAAAACATATACAGGTTTTCAACAAACATACACCTGTGTGTAGGCATCTGGGTGTGCAGGTGCACATACACACACATATTCATATTGGTATTTATTTTGAAATGAATATATTGTTGTACATAAGCTTCACGTCAAATTTTGTTTGTTCAGCAAATAAACAAATGAAAAGGAATAAGAATAGCAAGCTGTGAATGCGTAGCGAATGTGTGCACTGTAGATTGCTTCTTTGCCCTTCTGAGGCCTTAACTTAGCTCTGCATCTCCAGGGCTACTTTGTGCAAGGAAGACTATGGACCAAGTCTTTCCAAAGCTCTGCCAACTAGCCTGTGCAGCAATATATACAACAGGGCTATCAACAAAATTATTTAGGAGCTCTCCTAAGGTGTGAGTCCTGGACCACTTTCTGGGGAGTGCCATTGGATAGAGCAGGAAAAACCTCCCTTCTTAAAATGTCTGCAGAGCTTAGTGCTGGCCTCCAAACACGTCATTGCTTGAGATGAAGAAACATGCTGGATCCCTCCCTTAACTTTTGACAATGGAGGCACTTTTTTCAATGCTGGTGATGGGACCACAGCTTTCACTTCTCTGATAGGCTAGGTCAGGGGTAGGCAAAGTTGGCTCTTCTATGACTTGTGGACTTCAGCTCCCAGAATTCCTGAGCCAATCATGCTAACTCAGGAATTCTGGGAATTGAAGTCATAACAACAACAACAACAACAACAACAACAACAATAATAATAATAATAATAATAATTTATTAGATTTGCATGCTGCCCCTCTCCGAGGACTCTGAGCGGCTGTCGGAACATGTCATAGAAGAGCCAACTTTGCCTACACCTGGGCTAGGTAAACAATGCTAATCAGGTCAGATGGAATTCTCAGCTGTCTTCATGCATACCTTGCTTCTCTCTACCTGCATCTACTGCTGAAGTACGGCGAGTATAAATATAAGGTTAATGTCTATACAGCAGTGATGACGAACCTATGGCACGCGTTCAGCGGTGGGCTACAAGCTGGAACGCTAAATTGTGCTCTCTGCCATGGGTCGTAAGTTCTTGCGGGACCAGCGGGATTTTGCTGCTGCACCTGTGGAGTTAGCAAAATTGCGCCCGTGTTTCAGCGAGGTTTTACCTGTGGCTCCCTGCGCGATTTTGCTACCTCCACAGGTGCAGCAGCAAAATCACGCTGGTCGTGCAAGAACTTAAGATCCGCGGCAGCGATTGCAATTTAGTGTTCTGGCTCATAGCCCACCGCTGCACGCGTTCCACAGGTGGCACATGGAGCCATATCTGAGGGCACGTGAGACGTTGCCCTATGCCAGCTCCGGTGCACATGTGCATGCTGGCCACCTGATTTTCAGCCTCCTTTCATCCATTTTCACTCTCCCTGGGGACAGCAAAAATGGCCCAACGGGCCAACAGGAAGTTCAGAAACAAACATCTGGTTAGCCCATTTGGCCATATTTCGCCATCTCCAGGCTTCAGGAGTCCACAGGCTTCAGTGAGCCCTATGAACATGCACTGAGGGCAGCGCAGGGGGGTTGTATGCATGTACAGAGGGCAGCACCAGGACTGTGCGCATGGGCATGTATGTGAGCATGCACAAACCGAAAAAGGTTTGCCATCACTGCTAGAGAGATTTTTAGTCATCCAGGTCTTGGTTGTCCCAAAGGTGCTTTTTCAAGAGGCAACTGGCCTTTCTTTGAAGACATTTCACCAAGATCTAATAGATTAGGTCTTCAATGAACTTCTCTGTCTGCTTTTAGACTTCCTTCCTTCCTTCCTCCCTCCCTCCCTCCCTCCCTTCCTCACTTCTCATTCAAGAAACCTCTTCAGTTCTGAAGAATTAGGTAGCTCTGAGCTGAAGAAGCTTATTGGATGAGAAGCGAAATGTCTTCAAAGAAAAACCAGAAAGTCCAGTTGCCTCTTGAAAAAACACCTTGGGGGAAAAGATAAGGCTAGTTCCTGAGGCAGCCTTAGACCAGACGGAAGGCTAGTAGTACAAGTATAACCAGAACATTGGTTTTACTTTGTCTGAAATGCCATTCTGATGTTCTGCTTTTTGAGTGGCTATGTGCACAGTAGCATCCTGTTCCTTTGAGAGCGCGGGACTCTTCCTTTGCTGGGCCCTTCTCTGATAATTTTCTCTTTATGCCCATAACAATACTTGACATCAATCATTGTGGGGGGGAAATAGGTTGGGGATAGGAACCCAGCCCCAGGATGACATGCTTGTGAGAGAACAGTTCCTCTTTGGAAGAGAGGTCTCGCAAGAGAAAGTGTCCAGTGCTCTAGGCCACATATATTTACCTTCTTTATACTGTTATTTAGAAATAGTTCTTTGTTTTCCCCCTCCAGCTGAGAAATAGAAGGATAGACTTTTAGCTATTTATAATAGAAATATGGGTTCCTTTCAACAATATGGAGTACTTAACTGGGCTCAAGCACTGTACTATCAGGGCTCTGCAATCCTATATACTAACAACAAACATTTTTATTTATTTATTTATTTATTTTGTCCAATACACAATAATATACAATGAAGTTTATAGAGATATAGTAGAGAAGATATAGGAGAGACTATAGGACAGGGGACAGAAGGCACTCTAGTACGCTTATGTACGCCCCTTATTGACCTCTTAGGAATCTGGAGAGGTCAACTGTGGATAGTCTAAGGGTAAAATGTTGGGGGTTAGGGGATGATAGTATAGAGTCCGGTAATGAGTTCCACGCTTCGACAAATCGATTACTAAAGTCGTATTTTTTACAGTCAAGTTTGGAGCGATTAATATTAAGCTTGAATCTGTTGTCTGCTCTTGTGTTGTTGTGGTTGAAGCTGAAGTAGTCTTTGACAGGCAGGACATTGCAGCATATGATCTTGTGGGCAATACTTAGATCATGTTTAAGGTGTTGTAGTTCTAATTGGATTGTAAGTCTAGTTTCGTAGGGCATTCTGTTACAGGTAGAGGAGTGAAGGGCTCTTCTGGTGAAGTATCTTTGGACATTTTTGAGGGTGTTAATGTCAGAAACGTGGTATGCGTTCCAAACAGATGAGCTGTATTCTAGGATGGGTCTGGCGAATTTCTTGAGTTGTGATCTTAATGTAGTAAAATGCTGGTGCACATTCACAAGAGGGAGACTTCTACAGGATTAAGAGAATACAAAAGGGAGGAAGGGAAAGAAGAGGGAGCGAAGAAAGGAGGAAGGAAGGAGGGAGGGATGGAGGGAGGGAAGGGAGGAAGGAAGGAAGGAAGGAAGGAAGGAAGGAAGGAAGTCTAAAAGCAGACAGAGAAGTTCATTGAAGATCTAATCTACAGTATTAGATCTTGGTTGTAACTTCGAATGTTCGCTAAGTGACTGGTCCTAGGTCAAGGACAGTGGTGCGTTGCTCCCAGTTTGTACCAGTTCTTAGAACTGGTGCTGGCAGAGGGAGACTCTGCCCACCCGCCCAGGATGCTTCTGTGCATGTGCAGAAACATAGAAGATTGAGAGGCAGAAAAAAGGCCTCATGGTCCATCTAGTCTGCCCTTATACTGTTTCCTGTATTTTATCTTAGGATGGATATATCTTTCTCCCAGGCATGTTTAAATTCAGTTACTGTGGATTTACCAACCACGTCTGCTGGAAGTTTATTCTAAGCATCTACTACTCTTTCAGTAAAATAATATCTTCTCATGTTGCCTTTGATCTTTCCCCCAACTAACTTCAGATTGTGTCCCCTTGTTCTTGTGTTCACTTTCCTATTAAAATCACTTCCCTCCTGAACTTTATTTAACCCTTTAACATATTTAAATGTTTCAATCATGTCCCCCCCCCCCTTTCCCTTCTGTCCTCCAGACTATACAGATTGAGTTCATTAAGAAGTGTTGTGCAAATGAGCACACATGTGAACCAGTAGCAAAATCATTTAGAACCAGTGGTGAAATCCAGTTTTCTTACTACTGGTTCTGTAGGTGTGGCTTTGTAGGCATGGCAGGGGAAGGATATTGCAAAGTCTCCATTCCTACTTCACTCTGGGACCAGCCAGAGGTGGTATTTGCCAGTTCTCTGAACTACTCAAAATTTCTGCTACTGGTTCTCCAGAACCTGTCAGAACTTACTGGATTTCAATGGTTTAGAACACACTACTGGTTCAGAACCTGCTGGAACCAACTGGTTTAGAAGACACTACTGGTCAAGAATCACCTGGGTAGGTGTACACCACCTGCAGTATAAGGTAATCTCAGTTTAGCTAATGATATTTAAGGGGTGTTAGGCAGCCATAAAAAAATTCTCATTAACTTATCTATCTGAGTAAAATATCTAATGGGGATTAACAGTGGAATCCCTCTTAAAATATACATTAATCTTCCTGTAATATTCATTTTAATAACATTAATCTTACCCCAGAGACTTAATAGAATTTTCAATCATCGAGTTATTTCTACTGAAATTGCATCTACACACTTAACCCATTTAATTCAACATATTGTGATATATATTTCAGGAAAGATATAAAGCCAAGTATTTTATAGAGTCTGTCCAAATTGTGAATCCTAATCTCTCGCAATAAGGGTAGACTGAAAATAAAGCACATCGTTAGAATTTCATAAAAGTAAGGAATTAAGGCAACGATGAAAATAAATTCAAGGCAGGCAACTGGGGAAAATTACCTACAAGACAAATGTAATTTTTATGCACACATTCCTGAATCAAATGAGGTTCTCAATAATTGTAGCAAATGAAGAATCAGAATAACAAACAAACTTGCATCTCCTTAAACTGTGATTGATAAACTGCAAAAAAGCAGCACGACATTTTAAAGCATTTCTCTAATTCCTGAAAAATCTCAATTGCACAAGTCAGCATAATCCTGGTTCTTATTCTGAGCAAGGCATAACTAACAATCATATGGACATTGTTTCATTGTTTAGTAATGGGTTTCCTATGTTTTGGTGAAGAATATATGGCCATCTGAGAAAATCATTTGAACAAATGAATGGACAGGAACAACAGAATCTAAAAGTTTTGCATCTGGCCCTCTTCTCTCTATTCTAGCAGTCTCTGAATATCAAGCAGAACATTCTCTGCACTACACAGCTGGAAAAGGCCCAAAGGAAATTTGTAAGTTTAATAAACATTTATGCAGAAATTAGCGTATCTAAGAGTGAATTTAAAAAAACATCTCAATCCTTCTAAAAGCAGCGGTCCCCAACTGGATGATATCAGAAAATTCAAAAATAAAATAGTATTTAGAAATTTATATAGATGTAGATTTAATTGTTTTGTACGCTTTGTTTCTATATTTATTCTGTGAGCCGGCCCGAGATTTCGGAGAAGGGCGGCATACAAATCTAATTAATAATAATAATAATAGTAGTAGTAGTAGTAGTAGTAGTAGCAAGCAAAACTACTGTGGGACTTCTGACTTCAGACTGACCGAATTCTGAAGCATAACACACCAGACATTGTGATCATGGAGAAAAAGAAAGTATGGATCATTGACATCGCAATCCCGGGGACAGCAGAATTGAGGAGAAGCAGCTAGAGAAATTAGTGAAATACGAAGATCTAAAAATCGAGCTGCAACGACTCTGGCATAAGCCAGTGAAAGTGGTCCCAGTGGTACTTGGCATGCTGGGCGCAATACCAAAGGATCTCAGCGGACATTTGAAAACCAATGGAATTGACAAAATCTCCATCTGTCAATTGCAAAAGGCCACTTTACTGGGATCAGCAAACATAATTCTCCGCTACATCACGCAGTCCTAGGTGCTTGGGAAGCGCCCGACTGGTGATGAAATACGAAATCCAGCATAGTGATCTCGTTTGCTGTGTTGTATTGACATAATAATAATAATAATAATAATAATAATAATAATAATAATAACAACAACAACAACAACAACATACAAGATAAAATACAAGAATATACAAGAACAGGCCATTAGAACAAATGCTGTCAAAGCCAGAATTGAAAAATCAATAATAATAATAATAATAATAATAATAATAATAATAATAATAAATTAATAATGGTTGAAAATGAGCAAGCAAAACTACTGTGGGACTTCCGACTTCTGACTGACCGAATTCTGAAGCATCACACCAGACATCCTGATTGTGGATTGTAATAAAGTGGGATAATTTCAGAATATTTTCTTCTTAAGGCTCAAAGAGAATCACCCAGATGGCTTCATGCTGAAGGTGGCACTAGAAATTATGGTCTCTCTGCTTCTAGTTTAGGACTTTTAATCTCAACTCCTCTCTCTCTCTCTCTCTCTCTCTCTCTCTCTCTCTCTCTCTCTCTCTCTCTCTCTCTCTCTCCTTCTCTCTCTCTCTCTCTCCCTGTCTCTCTCTCTCCCTCTCCCTGTCTCTCTCTCTCTGTAAAGTAATATTTGTTTAGGAAATCATAATAGTGTAATGTGTCTTAGCTATGTTCTGATTGTGTTTTTAAAGCACTTTCTTTGAACTGGAGATGGGTTACATTAGTTCTCACAATCCCTCAGTTAACATGGTAGCTATACCGTCTGAAGATTACGGGTGGCAATAGGGACTCTCCAAAGACTCTCCCATGAAAGAAGACGGCTTTCAAGATCAAGATTCTGCGGTTCTGATGTAGTCCGGGATGGCCTTCCAATCAATGGAAGTTGTGAGAACTGCTGTAACAAATTAGGTACAAGATACACTATAAACTACTCTCTACTATATTTGAGGATATCTAGTGCAGACAGAAACAGCCCTTAATGATTATTTGGGGCAAGGCAAGCCTAATAAACAAGATTGCTTCCCTTTCAAGCTCTGACTGGAAATGGTCTCTTAAGTAAAAGAAAGCTCATTCTCAGGGAAAGAGGGAGAGAGAGAGGAAAGAAAAGAAACCCTGACCCAATAGCAACCAAGTCTTGCTACAGAACTTCCTTCTGTGTCTGATTTTATATCTGATTGTCTCCTTTTCTCTTTGCAACTGTTGGGCCAGACACCAGCTCTTTGAATTTCTCTAGTGAGTTTGCAGGTTACAGAACACACAGATTTAATGATCGCTGTTGGTGGGTTGGGGTTGTGTTTTGTTTGGGTTTTTTGCCCCCTGCTGTTGCTGTTTGATTTTTGTTTGTCCTTTAAAGTCTGATATTTCAACCCTGCAAATATCCAAAAGAATTCTCCGGTGCTGACACCAGGGACCCTGGAACTCAAGAGATAAGGCTGGGGAGGGAGGAGAATCAGAGAGAAATCGGAGGCATCAATGCAATGAAACAAGAGCTAATCTCTTTAGTAGCAGGCTGGGTTGATGTGCGGAAACTCAGAAAGCATCAAGGACTCCATCTTTCAACCTTGAGCTACAGATATTCTCTTCTGTAAGCTGGTGTGCTTTGCTCTTTTCCATCCTTCTCTTTTAGTTTCATGCAAAAGATTGGGTGTGGGGACAAAGCTGGAGTGTTTGTTTGTTTGTTTGTTTGTTTGTTTGTTTGTTTATTTGTGTGTGTGTGTGTGTGTGTTTGTTTGTTTATTTGATTCATTGATTGTTTGTTTGATTTGTATGCCGTCCCTCTCTGAGGACTCGGAGCAGCTCACAACATAGCAAATACATCTAAAAATCCAATTAATATTATTAAAAAGACTTTAAAAACTCCAATATAGTTTAAAAGCATTCATCATCATTCGTTCAACAAAACATACTAAAACACTCATTGGTCAGGGGGCTAGGAGCTAGTGGAGGCATAAATAGGTCTTTAAACTTTTATGGAAGGCAAGGAGGGAGGAGGCAGTGTGAATCTCTGGGGGGAGCTGATTCCAGAGTGCCGGGGCCCCCACAGAGAAGGCTCTTCCCCTAGGCCCCGCCAAATGACATTTTCTGGTTGACGGGACTCTGAGGAGGCCGACTCTGTGGGACCTGACTGGGCACTGGGATTCATGCGGCAGAAGGCGGTCTCGGAGGTAATCTGGCCATGTAGGGAGTACGTATATGTTTGAGTACAGAAATGGAGTCAGCCATTATTCTTCCCTGTTCTGTTGCTGCGATTTGCCGGAATTTGATTCCAAAAAGAACAATGTCCAACCAAAGGCCCTATGGCAGAGCATTTGAAAAACAGATTGAAGAAATTTTGAGCATACATGGAGTGCATTTTCCTTTTTAAGAGAGTTGTTTCAATTGATATTAACTCTAGTATATTTTAAAATCTGGTAGATCATTGTTGGCAGTATAGAATTGCAATTCCCTGTTCATCTGTATTGGAAGACTGGTAGCGGAAATTTTGAGTAGTTCGGAGAACCGGTAAATACCACCTCTGACTGGCCCCGCCCCCATCTATTCTCTGCCTCCCGAGTCCCAGCTGATCAGGAGAAAATGGGGATTTTAAAGTATCCTTCTCCTGCTACACCCACCAAGCCATGCCCACCAAGGCACGCCCACAGAACTGGTAGTAAAAATTTCTGAATCCTACCACTGATCTGCTAGCCATGAGCTGAAATTGGAGGAATTCGGTAAGTCTGTTGTTCCTAGTTCTGTGATGGCAAATCTCTGGTACACGTATTACAGGTGGTACGCTGAACCATATATGCCGGCATGTGAGCCATTTATTTTATTTATTATTTATTGATTTGATTTTTTTAATGCCGCCCTTCCCCTTAGACTCAGGGCGACTTACAACATGTTAGCAATAGCACTTTTTAAAAGAGCCAGCCTATTGCCCCCCACACACAATCCAGGTCCTCGTTTTACCCACCTCCAAAGGATGGAAGGCTGAATCAACCTTGAGACGGTTATGAGATTTGAACCGCTGACCTGCAGATCTAGCAGTCAGCTTTAGTGGTCTGCAGTACCGCACTCTACCCACTGCACCACCTTGGCTCATATTGCCATAGCTTAGCTCCAGTGTGTATGTGCACACCAGCCAGCTGATTTGGGGGCCATGTGGAGGATCTGAGATGAACTTTCAGCCTTCATGGGGCCTCTGGTGGGGCAGGGGAGGGTATTTTTGCTCTCCCCAGGTTCCAGGGAAGACTTTGGAGTCTGGGGAGGGCAAAAAATGGGCCAGCCAGGCCCACCAGAGCAGGGTTCTTTTGCACACATATGTGGGGTGCGGGCAGCATGCATGCATACACAAAGGGGGGTATCCGCCATCTGCCAATCACAAGCTTCCTAACAGACAGGAAGCAGCAGGTGAAGCTAGGAAAAATCACATCAGATACATGTACTATTAGCACAGGTGCCCCCCAAGGCTGTGTACTCTCACCACTTCTCTCTATACACTAATGACTGCATCTCAAACGATCCATCTGTTAAACTACTGAAGTCTGCAGACGATACAACAGTGATCGGACTCATTCGAGACAATGATGAAACTGCATACAGACGGGAGGTTGAACAACTATCCTTGTGGTATGGACTGGAACAATCTAGGACTGAACACACTTAAAACCGTAGAAATGGTGGCAGTCTTTAGGAGAAACCCTTCCACCCTTTCACCTCTCACAATACCAGACAACACAGTATGAACAGTAGAGACCTTCAAATTTCTAGGTTCTATCATATCTCAAGACCTAAAATGGTCACCTAACATCAAAAAATCATCAAAAAAGCACAACAAAGAATGTTCTTTCTGCGCCAGCTCAGGAAGCTCAAACTGCCCAAGGAGCTGCTGATACAGTTCTACAGAGGAATCATTGAGTCTGTCATCTGCACCTCTATAACTGTCTGGTTTGGTGCTGCAACCCAACAGGACCGACACAGACTTCAGAGGATAATCAGAACTGCAGAAAAAACAATTGCTGCCAACCTGCCTTCCATGGAGGACCTGTATATTGCATGAGTCAAAAAGAGGGCGGGGAAAATATTTACTAATCTCTCGCATCCTGGACACAAACTGTTTCAACTCCTACCCTCAAAACGTCGCTACAGAGCACTGCACACCAAGACAACTAGACGCAAGAACAGTTTTTTCACAAAAGGCCATCACTCTACTAAACAAATATTTCCCTCAACACTGTCAGACATTTTACTAAATCTGCACTTCTATTTCTACTAGTTTTTCTCATTATTCCTATCACCCTGTCCCCCCCACTTAGGACTGTGTGATTATAACTTGTTGCTTGTAATCCTAAGATTTTTATTAATATTGATTGTATCTTCATTGCTTATTTGACCCCTATGACAATCATTAAGTGTTGTACCACATGATTCTTGACAAATGTATCTTTTTTCTTTTATGTACGCTGAGAGCATCTGCACCAAGACAAATTCCTTGTGTGTCCAATCACACTTGTCCAATAAAATTCTATTCTATTCTGTGTGAGGGCATTGAATTATGCATGTGGGCAAGTTTTGTGCATGATAGTGTACACTTTTGGCACCCAAAAATGTTTGCCATCATTGTCCTAGTCTGTTGTAGACTGCTATAAACCCCTGCAGGGGTAAAGGAATGGTTAAAAGGATCCATCTCAATGATCCAATGGTGTCTAATGTATCCAGTTTTCTAAATGCACTTGGGGAATTGTCTATCTTATCACCTGACAATATTACTACTGGCTGATCTGTGGAGAAGGCCTGAGCAGTTGACATTATTGGTCCTCAGTGCCTCCTTTCCTCCTTCCTCAATTGCACACTGGTTTATCAAGGAGCTATGAGAGATAAAGCCAAGGGCAAGCGTAGAGAAAGGGAGGAGGCTCTTGTGATGGGTTGAACATGGAATAGGCCCAGTGAAGGGCTACAGAAATTTTTACTACCGTACTGTGGGCCTGGCTTATGCAGGACGCCCTGCATTTTCTTTCAACATTTTTCATTGCAAATTGGGTGCTCTGTGATGGAGCTCCATTTTCGCTACCCCACTGCCTCCCCCCACCGTCCCGGGAATAGCCCACCCCTGGATAGGCTCCTCTTGGCATCCTATACTGTCATGGTGGCTGTGGAGGTAAGGGATACTTCTCTGCCTTCACTGTGTCAGCACAGGACGGGCTGCTAATACTTTTCTATTAGTGTGCAGTATCTCTTCCATCAAGATACTGGAGGAGGGAGCCAGAACAGTTGGAAGCTCACTGTGAACAATTTATATCAATCAATCAGATTCAGTTTAATCTAGACTCCAGCATTGGGTCAGGTCACAGGAAAATAACCTTGGCAGCTGCCTGTCAGGTTCATCTTAATTCTTTTCAGCTCGTAGATCTTACAGATGGAGACGGGGTACAGGGAGAGAATGAGGGGCCATCGTTTGCTTGCTCAGGCTTTACGCACCCGAGCTAATTTCTGCTACATTAAGGAAGGTGATTGATCACTTCTTCAATGCAGGATGTGTCCCTGCATATCTAAAGTTAGTTAAAAGGTAGCTACTGAAAAAGCATTCTGCTGAACCAAAATAAATTCAGATGGGTGGCTATATAAGTAAATTAAGAAATAAAATTGCTACTTCCTGTTTGGATGTGCTCAAAAGGTGTCCAAGCCATCTACTGTTCTACATTTAGGTTGTTGACCTACTTATGGCATCTGCCTTGTCATCCTCTTTGCTGCTTAGCATCTAAATGAAACTGTTGAGTATAGTCATTTGGAATTTCTGAATGGTGCCCTATCAGTATGCTGATGACAGTTGTTTCTATTACTCTCTATCTTCTAACTCCAAGGAAGCAATCAGTACTCTTGGATATTGCCTAACTTAATAATGTGCTAGATGAGAAAGAGCAAGATGAAATTAAATTCAGGCAAGATGGAGCTGAAAGAAAAGCTGGATTTTGGAAGTGTGGTTAAAGCTCACAGTGTAGCCTGTACTTCCTCAGAAAGAACATCTGTCCAGATTTGGGGTGTTTCCTGGTCCAGAGCTAGCCATACTGCATGTGGCTGATATGGCAAACAACTTATTTGTAGCTACTGCAAGAACTGTGAGCCTTCCTGTATGAGTTAGATTGGTTATCTATGTGTTGGCTACAACACACATCCAAACTACTATAGCATGCATTATATGGGGCTTGAAATATGTCTGGAAATAATAGCAGTCGCTAAATAAGATGGCCAGGCTGCTGACTGTGGATATTATGGTATCACAGATGGTCTATATTGATTACCAGTTGATTTCTGGCCTCAATTTCAAGTATTGTTGACCTTTGGCTTGATTATCTCTAGGATCATGCTTCGTGCTATAAACTTGTTAGTTACCTACCTGTCAGTCGAAGCAATGCTTCTATTGCCAGAAGCTCAAATCTCTTTTATACAGAACAACATGGTCTTCTCTTGTGTGGCTCCCAGGCTATAAAATGCACTCCCTAAGAAATATGTTGGCTCTTCTAACAATATGGTAAAAAAGTACTTATCCTTCAGCAATGTTTTAAATTTATTTTTTTAATTTTAACAATAGACTTTGGCTTTATTTTAATCTGTGTTACATTTGGTCCAGTTTGTAATGTGTATTTTTATTATTGTGTGGGCCAGCCTGAACACTGTATTAAACAGAAAAGGTAGAGAAGAAACCTAGAAAGTCTTAAACTCAGTGCAGAGACTGTTGAAAGTCATGGTATACTAGAAGCATTTATGTGTTGAAGAGGTCAGGATGTGTGTGTCTAAGGGAGAGATGGAGAGAGAGAGACTGAGACATGTCAGCAACAGTGAGAACATGTGCAGATGGTAAAAGAACTCAAAGGGCGGCGTCTAGGCATATGGGCAGAGCTTCATGCTGCCTTCATGACCAGCTCTCCAACGACCAACAGGCACAAGCGAACTGGGTGCATTTCACCGCTGGTTCAGATGGAAGAACTTTACAGCAGATGATTTGTTTGGAGGTAATATTTTAAAGTATTACAATGTGGTGTATAGTTCTGAATATTTTGGGCGTCTACCAATCAGCATTGGCCTTGCTGAGACCTACATATAGTAGAGGTTCTTTTTAAAGCAAGGTTTATGGACCTTGTTGTTATTATTGACTGAAGAACATTGGAAAGAATGCTGCAGCAGCTGTGGTTCCTTAAGTTGATCGCCATGCAAAATGCATTTTCTCTTAGACGTTCGTAATAACAATCATGTCAAATAAACTATCCTATTAAAAATATCAAGTGACTAACAGTGATATTTGGCTGCAACTAGGGTTAGTAAAATGAGAAAAAGATTTGGTTCATGGGGTGCAATCCATCAAAAAGATCTCCCACTGAAATACACCAGTTGTGTTCAAGAGTCATTATGTGCTGGAGTTGCAATGCTATAGTGCTATAGTTCTTTCTAAATTTAATGAAGAATTAAAATGGTAAAGGGAAGAATAGGTTAGAGTAAGAGAAGCCTCAGATTGTACCACCAATGGACTATTCCTTCCTGTGACAAGGGCCCATCAACAGGGGAAATTAACATTCATTGTCCAAAGAAGCCTAGTGAAGTTACATTTTTATGTTGAATTAGCATGGCTTTATTCGTATATTTTTACTTTAAGAACTTGTATCCTCGTTGTACCACATGATTCTTGA
Source organism: Erythrolamprus reginae (assembly GCF_031021105.1). Taxonomy (NCBI): domain Eukaryota; kingdom Metazoa; phylum Chordata; class Lepidosauria; order Squamata; family Dipsadidae; genus Erythrolamprus; species Erythrolamprus reginae. The sequence continues at coordinate 78,896,828 of NC_091951.1, forward strand.
CAAATCTATATTTTCTTTTATGTACACTGAGAGCATATGCACCAAAGACAAATTCCTTGTGTGTCCAATCACACTTGGCCAATAAAGAATTCTATTCTATTCTATTCCATTCCATTCCATTCCATTCCATCCTATCCTATCCTATTATTCTAAACAGTATCGCAACACAAAAGTTAATCTTTATCTAGAAGTGTTTTATTTAGCAAAATCTCTCTTTCATTTAGTATTGGCTACTATATTCACAGTTACCTTTTCTCCACCTAGAGTAAACCCCCATTTCTTCCCTAAGGCAATATATAAACAAAGTGAAGAAATGACAATAAATTCATGAAGTGAACAAATGATATCCAATAAGGGGGAAAGGACTAATGTGAAACCACCTATTTGACCTTGGCTGTAAATACTCTTTATGAAATGAGGATAAATTTGCCATACTTTTATACTTGAACACATTTATTTGGAATTCGGGGACTGGAACATCTTCCTTAAGTCTGAAAACTAATATGCCATGAACTACAGCTCTACCACCTGAATAATTGTTTTGTATAACAGACCTATGAAAAAGAGAGAGGGAGAGAGGGAGAGAGAGTGGGGGGGGGGAGCGAGCCTTTCTTTGAAGATGTCTTAATATGTATGCTATCTTCTAAATACTTGCAATGCAATCCTAGTAATAGCTCAAGCCTTTTAAGTAACTCTCAATCTGTTTTGTTAAAGGGCAGCAGATGGTTACGGGAATGACCCTTTCTCCCTCCCCACCTTTCAACCTACATGCAAAAGCCCAAAGTTGTATAGAAACATAAAAAACCTTCTCCCCCAGTAATTTTAATCAGCTACTCTGAATAAGTACAGTGCCTGGCAATTGATGAAGAGGTAGAGCTGGTGAATATTCACACTTTCTGGTAGTCTGGAGATTTCGTCATATGTAGCTTTCAAGTGATAGCAGCAGTTGGTTTGGCACACAATGCTCAGTATGCAAATAGCTTATCAGTCTTCCATTCTTGAATATTAGAGTGACAAGAATTCTGATCAGTGGTGAAATCCATTTTTTAACTACTGGTTCTATGGGGCAAGGCTTGGTGGGCATTGTGTGGCTTGGTGTGTGTGGCAGGGGAAGGATATTGCAAAATCTCCATTCCCACCCTACTACAGGGGAAGAATACTGCAAAATCCCCATTCCCTCCTCATTCCTGGGGGAAGGATACTGCAAAATCCCCATTCCCTCCTCATTCCTGGGGGAAGGATACTGCAAAATCCCCATTCCCACCCCACTCTGGGGCCAGCCAGAAGTGGTATTTGCTAGTTCTCTGAAGTACTCAAAATTTCCGCTATTGGTTCTCCAGAATGTGTCAGAACCTGCTGGATTTCAGCCTTGATTCTGAGGCTTCTGGACTATTGGGTTTAGAGAGCTGGGGGAATGTCTATTTTGTTGCTCTTTGACTGTATTTCTCCCAGGAAGGAGTCTCTAACATTTTTATCACATAATTCATATAGCGCATATAACTAGCTTATTCTCCACTCTGATATCTCTAATCAACTCTTGCAGTACGGGTTGAAAAAACAATTTCATTAACTGGGTAGGATCAGGTGTGTATCCAATAATATTTTAGTTATTTTTATGGTGTCTCTGTACAGTTGCTTATTTAAAAAAACTCCAATCCAATCATCGAGATGAACCTCTGGTCATTGATTAGAATGGGCCACCTGGCACCTACTTCTTTAATGCAAATCTACAGAGGTCTTTTGGGTGCTTTTTTCATTTTGCTTTAGCAAAGAATGATGCTCAAGTTGGAAATTGATTGCTGTTCAACATCTTGACCAACAGTCTTAGAAAGAAACGCTTGGGATAGGCATATTTCTGGAAGGCTCATCTAGTTTCTTTCTCAAAATATGCACACATTAAAAAATAAGAAACATAGTTTGTTTATTTATTTATTTATTTATTTATTTATTCATTCATTCATTCATTCATTCATCCATCCATTCATCCATTCATTTATTTATTTGATTTTTTTTAATGCCACCCTTCTCCTTAGACTCAGGGTGGTTTACAACATGTTAGCAATAGCACTTTTTTTGCAGAACCAGCATATTGCCCCCACAATCCGGGTCCTCATTTTATCCACCTCCAAAGCATGGAAGGCTGACTCAACCTTGAGCTGGTGATGAGATTTGAACTGCTGACCTATAGATCTACAGTCAGCTTTAGTGGCCTGCAGTACAGCACTCTACCCACTGCGCCACCTCGGCTCAGGATGTTACTTATCAGGATGGGAGCAAGACTGCATATAACGCATGCTTCTGAGTAGATGTTAGTATTGTACAGTGATCTCACCCCTCTGTTGCACAATCCCTTGTAGTCAGAGAGGAGAGGAGCTAACTCATGAATAACACAAACATACCTGACACTAAAGATATACAAAAGCAGCTGAAGTTTATTCTTCCCATATGCTTAAGACTCAGTGTCAGAGGTTAAAAACAAAACGGTGCCAGTAATCCAAGCCAAGTTTTAAACCTAAAATAGAACAGGCAGTGTAATTTGAGGCTTGATATCCTTCTTCACACCAGTAGACTCAGTTCAATTCTGACAGAACAATTGATGAATGGAATAGCTTGCCTACTGTGGAATTATGTGTGCTTCATCACTGGGCGTTTTCAAAAATAGACAAAGATTTGATCAGGATGGTATAACGTATCCTGCCTTGAGCACAGGGCTGGACTAGAAGACCTCAGAGATTCTTTCCAGCCCAGGGCTGGGTTCTAATTTAACTAGCTGTCGGTTCGCTTCCTCCTACACTGCGTGACCATGCCTCGTGGGTGTGGATGTGCCTGCGCAGGGCAAAAAAAAAAAACCTATTTTTTTTAAAGCCAAAAACAAGATGGTGATGCATGCACAATGATGGAAAGTCAACTTCTGTTCATGCGCAGAAGGGGGGGAAAATCAGAAACACACCACCACCTGCAAATTGGGGGGGGGGGAAAATCTGATTTTTTTAAAAAATGATGCCGTTTATGGACCAGCACTGACTGAACTGGTTCCATGACATCTTTATGACATCAGCAGCGTTTTGCTACTGGTTCGGGCAAACTGGTCTCAACCAGGAGGAACCCACTTCTGCTCTAGTCTTATCATTCTAGGTTGAATCGTCATCCCAGCCTCAGCAAAACCAAGAATAGAATAGAATAGAATAGAATTTTTAATGGCCAAGTGTGATTGGACACACAAGGAATTTGTCTTGGTGCAGATGCTCTCAGTGTACATAAAAGAAAAAGATACATTTGTCAAGAATCATGTGGTACAACACTTAATGATTGTCATAGGGGTCAAATTTACTCTCAGCCAAGGAAATTATCAAGCGATTTGGGGGCTGTTTCTCTCTTGCCTTCTTGTTGAAACTCTGGCCAATGTCTTTCCTCACATAAGGAATCATAGAAACATAGAAGTCTGACGGCAGAAAAAGACCTCATGGTCCATCTAGTCTGCTAGTACAAGTTTAATTTACAATATTGTGCAGTAGTTAATGCATGTCAAATGAGCTGGGTCCCAACCAGCTAGCATAGACAAGCGGGGAATATGTTTATACAGGGCGTGATAAGGGAATTTCCAGTGTTTTCTCTACAGGTTTGTCTTTGTGCTCTGGTATCTGCTACTTTCACACACCCCCCACCTTCTTTTCCAATCCCCACTCCTTAACTAGACCTGAGTCCACTGGCACTTACAATCGAGACTAGTTACAAAGATGCTGATGTTGTCATTTCATTTCTCTCTCCACTAATATGTCCTCCACTACTGATGAAACCTGGTTACATTTATACCTGTATTGTAGATATGCAGCACAAGTTCAGTCACGTGTCAAACTTTCCTAACCCATTCAGAAATGGTTACAGGGAAAAGTTGACTGGATTTAATCCTGTACAAATATTTGTACTAAAGAGTTCCTGTCTCTGTAGTTCACATTCAATAGCAATAGCACTTAGACTTATATACCACTTCATTGTGCTTTTACAGTCCTCTCTAAGCAGTCTACAGAGTCAGCATATTGCCCCCAACAATCTGGATCCTCATTTTACCCACTTCAGAACTTGGTTGCCGATCAGTTTCTGGTCACAATTCAAAGTGTTGGTTATGACCTATAAAGCCCTTCATGGCACCGGACCAGATTATCTCCGGGACTGCCTTCTGCCGCACGAATCCCAGTGACCAGTTAGGTCCCACAGAGTTGGCCTTCTCCGGGTCCCGTTGACTAAACAATGTCGTTTGGCGGGACTCAGGGGAAGAGCCTTCTCTGTGGCGGCTCCGGCCCTCTGGAACCAACTCCCCCCAGAGATTAGAATTGCCCCCACCCTCCTTGCCTTTTGTAAGCTCCTTAAAACCCACCTCTGCCATCAGGCATGGGGGAACTGAGATATTCTTTCACCCTAGACCTCTACAATTTATGCATGGTATGTTTGTATGTTTGGTTTTATAAATAAGGGTTTTTTAGTTGTTTTAGTATTGGATTGTTACATGCTGTTTTTATCACTGTTGTTAGCCACCCCGAGTCCATGGAGAAGGGCGGAAATCAAATCAAATCAAATCAAATCAAATCATCAAACCAAACCAAACCAAACCAAATAAATAAGCAAGCAAGCAAGCAAGCAAATAAATGGAAGGCTGAGTCAACCTTGAACCTGGTGAGACGGGAACTGCTGGCAATGTTGCATTCAATGCTGCATTCTAACAACTGTGCCCCCATGGATTTTGCAAAAGCCATTTTGGGAGATTCTGGTTTTGGGCCACCAAAATTTCCATATATTGAATCTGGTAAATTATAGTTCCCCCAGGACTTCATTCATCCCAAGACTCAATTCTTGATAAAGCAGTGCTATTACCATGAATTTTTAGCAAACTCAAACACCTAATTGTCTCCTAATATGGACCTTCTAGAATGGAAGCACTCGAGAGGATAGATACATTCACAATGTGTTGTATTCATTTAATTAATTAAAGTGCTTCCTCCCTTGAAACCTTAAATGCAGAGATTAAAACATTCAATCTGGGAACAGGACCAAACGCCAACTCTATTAACAAGGGTTGTTGTTGTTTTGGAGAAAATAGGAGGAGGAAGGTATGTTGGATATGTTTGCTGCCTTATTTGTAAAAATATTGAAGGTGAGATATAAATAAACAAACAAACAGTTAGCCTAAATAAATTTAATTTTTAGAGCTCCTTGAAAATAACCATCCTGGAGCTATGATCATCAAATCTGAAAGATGAGACCTCTTTATAAAAATACCTGGCAGAAGTTGAATTCAGACCTAAAATATTTTGATTGATTTCAATGGAATAATGCATATGGGGTTTTTGATGGCACGACAGCAAACACATGCTGGTACATCTAAATACCTAATGATGTTTAGAGAACGTCAGCTGCTTTGTAATAAATGGAAATTCAAATGACAAATTATCGCCCCTCTCTGAGATATTTTTCTACTATAATGGAGAATTCTAGGTGCAAAAGAATGCTGAGGGCATGCTGGAATTGCTCGCAATTATTCAAGGGATCCACCAGACATGTTCAGTGCACACAGCCACTTAGAGTTGATCATCTAGTTTCTAGCCTTTGCATGAAGGACTATATAAATGATTTGCCTGCTGGACGCAATATCTGAACAAGGAAAATATGCATTCATATTAACATATATTAACTTTGCCCAAATATATATGCTATATTTGGCATGCAGTTTAGGTATTTTTATTTTTGGATTATAAGTATTGTTGAGACATATATTTCTAGCCACTTTAGACCAGTTATCTAGCTGGTAAGCATTGTAACTGTTGTGCTATCAGGAACCAGTATAAGTACCACCAGTAACCAGAAGCCTACAACTTTTCACTTCTGGTTTCTATTCAGAATACATGTATACCATAATATATCACTGTCTGCTTAGTTAGAGCCTGTGATACAATTGCATTTCTTTTGACTCATCAGAGACCTAAAAATGAAGGATTTCACATCCAAGATCTACAGTGTCCAAGGATGGAGCAACAAGATGTAAAACATGAGTAATGTTTTATAGAACGATTATAGGAAAAAGGGACAAAACACCACTTCTTGTCATCTAAAATCCCCAGGGGAAATAATACATTCCTACATGTCATCCATGATCTTAGTAAGAGTTGTTTTCCTGTCACGAGCCTTGGTTGGGCTGCCTGTTCTATCTTTTAGGCAGCTCCCTAATCTGAAGATGCTGCTCAGAATTGAAACAAAGTAGATTCAGATCAAGGTAGGTACACACAACATTCCCTCTTTCATTTTTTTCCCTTGGGAATAGATTGGGCTGAGAGAGAGAGAGAAACAGCCCCAAAATCACTTGATAATTTCCTTGGCTGAGAGTAAATTTGAACTTGGATCTCTCTTGAGAATAGCATTCTCAATAGAAAACAATAATTGTACACAATTCTGACATCAGAAATCACATCATTTAGGGCATTCGATCAATGAACTTAAAGTGTCTATCCCTTTCAAAGGAATTTTGAAGGCAAATCTAGCAAAAGCCTCCTGAATTTATACTTACTAAAAGGTTCCATTCCATCATTTCCATAGAATAAAAATTATTTTTAATTCCATCACATATATTAATTAGCAGTGCCTGGAAATTTATTAGTGTTGAATGATCAACATGATTTAAAACGTATATTTACTTTTATTTTTCTTTATGTTTTCTCCATTATAGTTGTTTCTCTTCACTTTTAACCCTTACATGCATCTTCCCTTTACATAGAAGGGAATTTGTATTCTATGTATATATAATAATAATAATAATAATAATAATAATAATAATAATAATAATAATTTATTAGATTTGTAACCTGTCCCCCCTCTGAAGACTCGGGGCGGCTCACAACAATAATAATAACAGTGTTACAATGTAAACAAATCTAATATTAAAAAACATCTAAAAAACCCATCATTTAAAAACCATGCAACACATGCATACCATACATAAAAATATAAAAGCCTGGGGGAGATGTCTCAATTCCCCTATGCCTGGCGATACAGGTGGGTCTTAAGTAATTTTCAAAAGACAAGGAGGGTGGGGGGAGTTGATTACAGACGGCCGGGGCCACCACAGAGAAGGCTCTTCCCATGTCGCCCACCAAACGACATTGTTTAGTCGACAGGACCCGGAGAAGGCCAACCCTGTGGGACCTTATCGGCTGCTGGGATTCGTGTGGCAGAAGACAGTTCCGGAGGTATTCTGGTCCAATGCCATGTAGGGCTTTAAAGGTCATTACCAACACTTTGAATTGAATTATGAATTATATTCATATATGTGAACATAAATTTTGTATAGCAGAATATTCAATAGTTTTTAAGATACCAAAAATCCCTGCTGGGAGGATTTATCTGGGACTACAAGTTTGAGCCTTAGGCCATAGGCTCCTCCAGCAATTTTTTAAATCACTGGAGTTATCTGCCAAAGCCAGGTGGATGCAAAGAAAACAGAGTTTCTTCACATCTGCCATAGTAGCTGTAACAGTTACCGTAAACAGGAACCAGATTTGGCCCGAGAATCGGAACTAGCCTTCCAGCTTTACTTGACCCAGCTAGATAGGTGACATCAGTAGCAGAATGGAGCTTAATTGATACCACTCTTGCAAAATAGATCAATATCCACATTAGTTGCTAACCACGATAATTCTAGCTGGGCACCAGGGTGAAATTGATGCTACATGTCCAAAGCCTGCCCAGAGGCTAGAATTAATGAAGGCATTAAAAAAAAAAAAAAAACACCTTCACTGGAATGAAACCTACTCATATTCTAATATCAGTACAGTATTGCCTTTTAAAACAAAAAAAAATTGACTGCATCCTGTTTTGCAAGCAAAGGAATGTATTTCTGTTACAGTCTAAGACTTGTCGTGCGGAATTGAGTCATACAGCAAAGCTAGGATTTCTATCCATTAAGATCCATCGCACAAACTATCCCTTTCCTTTCTCTCTAAGACCCGACTAATTGTTCATTGATTTCAACCATCAGGTTGATCCTCGTCTCCACTGTATCACATTGGAGCAGAAGCTGAATTGAAAACCTAGCAATAATAAGATATAAAATCTGCAAGAAATCAGTTGTTCTCCAACGGAAGAACCAAAACACCCCCAATAACTACCAAATCCAATCAGAGGCATGGGGCTGCCCCTCCCCTCCCTGCCCTTCCCTTCTTCATAGCCTGAGGGGTTGCCTAATTCTCTTTCCATCACACACAAACACTGTCCCCAAGCTTTTCTTTCCTCATTTTCACACTGGAAAAATGATAACGTCCGCCTTCCAAGAGCTGTGTTGTTCTGAGTGAATTTAATGCAAAGCCTGAAAATGTGATTTCTTCCCGCCTTTGTGTGCAAGGCTTAAGTGCATCCAGAGGTTGAGTTTACTTGAGTGCACCCTGGCAGGCTCCTGGAAAGGTCAACGTGACTCTCCAATCATCAGCCTGCCTGCCTCTCCCTCCTCCCCCTCCCTCTGGGGACATGAATATAATATTGCACTACCCTGCAGTTACAATTAACCCCTGAGGAACCCCAGTCGAGCATTGAGCCTGAGTTGACTGCCCTGAACATGTTTGCCTGTCCTGTCCCTATCTTCGCAAGGAAGCAGGGGTTGCCTTTCCCCAACCAATTTTTTCTCCCAATTAATCTCAGCAAGAAAAAGAAGGTGGTTAACTAGGATGTGGAGAAGGCCATGAATAATGCAAGCCTCCCTAGATACAGCTGAGTAACTAAGGCTGTGAGATACAGATGCAAGCTTCTCTTTCCCCCTCCAGAGCAGGGGTCTCCCTCCAACCTGGGCAACTTTAAGACTTGTGGACTTCAACTCCCAGAATTCCTCAGAGGAATTCATATACATGCTTTCTACAAATCACCCAAGGATCTTGTTTTTTCTAAAAAAAAACATCGTTAGGGATCAATTGCAAAACATGCCACTTATTTACTGCTAAAGTGACATCTCCACCCACATTTTATAAAACATTTCTAAGTGGCTAACAATCAGCTGTGCAAATTAAAAATCCAACAACATTTAAACTTTTACATACCACGAGGCACCACAGCACTACCTGAAGAACGCAAAGGCTGGGCTAGTCCTCCATCCCAGCCCAATGCTTAAAGAGAAGGCTGGGTTTTAATAGCCTTCCAGAAGACAAATAGAAGTTCCGTACATCAAGAGGTGGTCTTCACATACTGTAACAACCAGTTTGCCCAGCACCAGAAATGTGAGTGCGCACATGCGATGTCAAACAATATGACAATTCGCTCGCTCTCACTGTCCGCACATCTGTGCAGCGTCGAAATCACAGCGATATAGGATGGCGTTGTGCCCAGGTGAGTGGCCACTACTGGTTCATCTGAGCTGGTCCAAACCAGCTGAATCCCACTTCTGCCTATGCCTGTAATGGAGCGGTGGTCTTTATGGGAAGAGCCTAGAACTGGAAGATTTCAGGCTATTTAGAATCCTATTCTTGGCCTTGTATACATTTTGCTTGACTGTATTTGTCTACTGGGGTAAACACTTCTGCTTTAATGTAAGAAATGATTGTAAAAGCTATTTCCTAGGTAGGGGGATGTTACAGAGATGTACATATTTGCATAAATGCAGAGCTCATGTATTGTAAAGATAATACGAGTTTCTATCAGCATATATCCCCACAAAACCCAATAATTTGTTGATATTCATAAGGAGTGGTATGTAAATCTATTTGCTAAATAGATTTTTTTTGGGGGGGGGGATCAGACAAGACAAACTACCAACAAAAAAAAGATTATTTTGCACGTAATGTGAAATAGAAACAGATGAATAGTGAGACTGAGCAGAGAGGTCAAAAAATGATTATGGCCAAGACATAAATATTGACATAACATAGTAATCAGATCAATGACATTATTTAATGAAAAGGGGCTACTTTAATTAAATTCAAGCAAGAAGCCAAACCTTGCTTATGAGATAGCTGAAGCCTGGGCTAAATCTGCTAAGACAGTGTTTCCCAACCTTGGCAACTTGAAGATATCTGGACTTCAACTCCCAGAATTCCCCAGCCAGCATTCGCTGGCTGGGGAATTCTGGGAGTTGAAGTCCAAATATCTTCAAGTTGCTAAGATTGGGAAACACTGTGCTAAGATACTTAATGGTGGAAATGGTTTCCTTCTTGCAGTGTAGAAGAGTGATCATTGAAGCATTTGGCTCACTAGCTGAATCCATGAGATAGCCAAAGCAATATCCAATCAGTCATGGGGGGGGGGAAAGGGGGGGGGAATCAAATTATCTTGCTTTTTTGGAAGATGAGATAAATAAAATGAAAGACAATGGCTTTTGAAAAAACGCACCTGATAAAGAAGCTTTAGATGCCTTTAGCAGATATATCCAGCACTTCATTCTTAAAAGGAAATGCACTGGAGCTATAAATGTGCCTAGAAGTTATGTCCTATGTCCCAAGAATCTTTGCTCCTTAAGTCAGATCTATGACTCCTGCTGTTTATTAGGAGAAAGAAGCTGTCTAAGATGAGACGTTATCTTCATTATGAATTTATGTTTTGGGGCTGAGCCTTTCTCTTTAAGGAATTCAATGTAATTCATTCTCCTAATGATGTCCTGCACATTTATTGTCACTTAAGCAATGTGTTTAGGGGTTCATCTGAACCTAAGACCCTCAAAACTGTTGAGGCACCCCCCCAACCCTCCCCCCCACATTGAATAAGAAGCAATAAATGTGTAGAATATGATCTTGGGAATACATTGCATTAATTTCCTTGAAGAGAAAAGGCAAGAGTTGTAAATGGTTTTAAATTGATAAATCTTTTCATGCCACCAAAATACTCCAAGCTCTCTCTCTCTCTCTCTCTCTCTCTCTCTCTCTCTCTCTCTCTCTCTCTCTGTGTGTGTGTGTGTGAGAGAGAGAGAGAGAGAGAGAGAGAGAGGGTGGGGGAATATAACATGTCTAAAAATATATTGCAAGTTTTCAAATCTATCAAGGCTTCTTCCCATCCAGACAAAGAATGTTTAATTTCCAGGCAAAGTACATCAATCTGCCTGCTATCCATATGAAAACTCTTATCACTTTCATGTTATTGGCTAGTCCAGAGGCAAAATAGGGAAACATCCAAAATAGCATTTTTTTAATGGCAACACTGTACTTGTTGATATTCCCCTTCCCCCATTAATTATTTTTGCCTTTTCCTGAGTCCCAATTAACTGGTAGGCAGAGAAAGCTGCAGTCAGACAAATCCCCAGTTTCATCACTTGTTGCTAACTTATGCTTCCTCTAACTGAAAAGCCACAGAGGATTTTCAAGGTTCCATATTTGGTTAGACTGTCCTAATGCTATAGCAAGAAAAGAAACAGAGAAACGAAGCAGGCAGCATCTCCATTTCTGTGCAGCAGGCAGGTTTATCAATTTACATCCTTTCTCCCTTCCTTTGTGTGCACTTTAATCTAATTTAGACTGTAAACTCTTCAGGGCAGGAACTTGGCTCCATCTAATATATTATGAAATGAGTCTGCCATGAGATAACAGGAAGCAATCAAATCTTGCTTTTTGGTGCCCACTAAGCTATTACACCCTAATGGAAACTAGGAAAAAAATAAATAAAAGATCTGCTAATATAATTAAATATCGAAGTCTCTTTACTCGCTTGCTTTCTCCTATTGCTGGCTTCCGTAGATTTAGCAAAAGCAAACAAGCTGTTTAATATTTTTTTAACAATTCAAGGAAACCCAACTTTGATGCAATATATTGAAAAATAAATGAAAATCATCCTTACCTGTGACAGTCACCAACATGGAGGCCACTAAGGGACGGTTGTTGTCCAGTTTACGGCTGAGTCTGAGTTCCCCGCTAGTCTGGTTGACAATTAACAAGTGTAGTTCATTTCCCCGTTCAAAGGTGTAAAACAGTCTGTCAGACACATCTGGGTCATAGGCAGGGATCTTTCCTATCACACCGGAAGGGAAAGTGTTGGATTTGTTGGAGATATAATTGTTAAAGAGGATTTGGAAATTTTTGAGGATGGGACTGTTATCATTCTGGTCGATGAGTTTGATGTGGACAGTAGCTCTGCTGACAAGGGGGGCAGAAGTGGCTTGAACCACAATGACATACTCAGGCTTGGTCTCATAATCCAAATCAATGAGGGCAGTGAGCTCACCCGAAAATATGTCCATCTGGAAGATTTCAGGGATATTGCCTTCTACAATCTGGTACATAATCTGGGCGTTGGGCCCTTCATCTGGATCCAGGGCTGTGATCTGAGCCACAACAGAACCCACAATGCTATTTTCCTTCACAAAGATTTCAAACTCCTCAGCCGGAAAGACCGGAGCGTTGTCATTAACATCTTGCACCGACACTTGAATATGGACAGGGGTTCTTTGGGGAGGCATTCCCCTGTCCACAGCATAGGCAGTAAGTTCATAAACAGGAATGCCTTCCCGGTCCAATCTGCGGATGGTTCGAATGATCCCAGAGGTGGGCTCGATAATGAAATCCCCATCCCCATCCTCTCCGTTCTGGAACGTGTACTGCACCCGTCCATTGGCGTGGGCATCCCTGTCAGTGGCAGAGATCTGAAGCACACTTGTGAAGGGAGGGCTGTCCTCGGAGATGACACCTTGGTAGTGAGCACTCACAAACTGAGGGGCATTATCGTTGACATCATTCACCATGATTTCCACGTAGGTGGTGTCTGCTTTCTGGGGGATCCCATTATCTTTCGCCGTAATGGCCAGGGTGTAGGTGACCTGGTCCTCATAATCCAGCTCTGCCTGCAGGGTGATGGCACCTGTGTGTGCATCAATCCGAAACTGTGGGATATTGTCTTCCAAGTAGTAGGTGATCCTGGCATTTTCTCCAACATCATCATCTGTGGCACTGATCACTACCACCGTGCTACCAATTGGACGGTCCTCGTTAACGCTTACTGAATAATGGGCACTCTGGAACACCGGCCTGTGAGTGTTGGCATCTGTAATGTTGATGTGAACGTGGCAGTTGTCATGCAGGGTCCGGTCAGAGGCTGTCACGGTTAGCACAAACCGCCTCTCTTGTTTGTAATCCAGGGGCAAAGAGAGAGTAATTAATCCCACCCCTCCTTGAGTACTGATAGCAAAACGGTTCCGCGTGTTGCCACCTGTTATCTGATAGCTAATGGCACTATTCACATCCCGGTCAATTGCTGTCACACTAAGGACACTAGTCCCCACTGTAGCATCTTCATTGAGGCGAATGAGGTATTCTTTCTGAGTAAATTCAGGCCGGTTATCATTTACATCCATGACAGTAATGGTGACACTAGCAGAAGCAGATAGAGAGGGAGAGCCATGATCCCGGGCTTCTACCCCAAAAAAGTAGTGCTGGACAGTCTCTCGATCCAAAGGGCCACTCACAGTAATCCAGCCCGTGGCACTGTTCACTACAAAGGGGGTATCAGAAGCAATGCCAGTGAGCTTGTACTCAATGCGCGAGTTCTCTCCATAATCTGCATCCACAGCTTGGATGTGGATCACTGAATGGCCCAAAGGAGCATTTTCCAAGACAGAGATTTGAAAAGGGGTGCTGACAAAGATAGGAGCATGATCATTAATGTCCACTACTTGGATGCTAACCATGCCAGTGTTATTGGACAAAGGAGGACGTCCTGCATCCTGGGCACGGATCCTCAAGGCGTATTCTCGCTCAACTTCAAAATCCAAAGAAGCTACCACTTGTATTTCCCCAGTCACACTGTCAATTGAAAACTGCCCCCTACTATTACCACTGATGATGTTATAATGAACTAAAGCATTGTTGTCTTTGTCTAAATCAGTGGCGGTGACTCTTAAAATTTCTGAATGGGGCCTTATATCTTCTCTTACCTGGACTATATACCGCTTCTCACTAAATTGTGGGACATTGTCATTTTCATCAAGCACTGTTATATAGACTCTAACTGTGGAAGATAGAGGGCCAGGCTCCTTACCTTGATCGTTTGACTCCACCACCAAAGAATACTTCTCCATTTTCTCCCTATCTACTTGCCCACTGGTAGTGATCAACCCTGACCGTGAATCTATCTCAAAGACCGAGTGAGCAGCCTGTTCATTGACAAATCGATATCGGATATGGGCATTGGGTGGAGAGTCCCCGTCAGTGGCCCTCAGCTGCAAAATGGGATAGCCTTCTTCCACATTCTCCCGGATCGTCTCTCTGTACTCGCTCTGCTCAAAGACCGGATTATGGTCGTTTCTGTCGGCCACCGTAATCGCAACCATGGTGGTGGCAGAGAGACGGGGAACCCCGTGATCGATAGCAGTCACTCGGAAGTAGTGCAGGTCCATATTTTCCCTATCCAGAACTTCAATGGTGCTGATGAGGCCATTTTGGGAATCGATGCTGAAGAGTTCCAGAGATCTCCTGTTCATCAGAGCATCCATGGAATAAACCAGCCGCCCAGCTTCCCCGGAATCGGAGTCTTGAGCAGCCACCGTTATCACCGGTGTGCCTGAAGGCTGGTTTTCAGCCACCTGGACTTGGTAATTATACTGAGGGAAAAGCGGGTGACGGTTGGCTGCCCTCCGAGCCCTCAGCAAGGGCAGAGGCTCCCTTCTTCGCCTCCTTTTCTTGGCACACGTGGAATAGGTCCTTGCGCTCCGCAGAGCCGGATGAGGGGCTTTTAACGGCCGAGACGGGGAAAAACCCGGGACGGAGGGGCTCCTAAAATTCACCTCAAAACAAAGAGTTTGTAAACAGCCTTTGGTAGTAGAGTCGAAGGGCGGGAAAGCCAAGGGGAGCTCGCGCCTTCTCCAGCTGCCGCTCGGATTGGCTCCCGGGAAAGCACAGGGAGCTGTCCGAGGTGCTGAAACTGCCGCCAGAGCCCACGTACAAAAGCAGCATCGCTCCGGGCTGCTCCCACAGCGCTCGCCGGCACGGGGAATCCCCCGGGGCCCCGGTTGCCCCAGGCAGAGCTGAAGGCAGGTCAACAGGGTGAACCACCTGCGGAAAGGCGAGCGGGCTGCCGGGCGGGCAAAGGAAGCCAGGCGCAGCATAGGGACCCACGGAGGCCCGCCGCTTTGGTTCCTGCTAGCTCGGGTGGCCAAGCGCTCGGGGCTCTCCAGCGAGGAGCGGCCGGTGCAGTTCCGAGGGGGCTTCGCACGCAGGGGGATCCAGGTTGGAGAGGGAGCCTTCATCCCATCGGGCCCCGCATTGTCCGGCTGTCTAGGGCGTGGATCGGAAGGGATCGAGTAGACGCCCATCTGCGCGGAATCCACCCCGAGCCCGGCGATCCTGGCGAGGCATCCCCGGGTAGTCCGCGCACGGCTCTCTCCCAGCCTCGCCGGGCTCGGGCGATCCGGAAGAAGCGAGGAGGCGTTTGTAATCCACAAGCGAGAGGAAGCGTTCTCCACCGGCTCTACCAGGGTGCCAACCGGGCAGCGGATGGTCCTCTTTCCCCAAGGCGGGGTCGGGTGAGATCCACCCCGAGCGACGCTGCTGTGCTTCAGCTTCTTCTTCCCTTGCGGGAGGGAGTCCGCGCAACCCCGCTCGGCCACCCGGAGCCTGGCTGACGGCGAGGTTGCTTTGAGTTTCCCGAAGAGAGCGCAGCCCGGCTTCTCCGGTTGCGCCCGGTGGTGGATGCAGCCCAAGCCCCCTCTGCCCGCCGGCTTTCCCAAGCCGAAGCGAAACAAAGGGAGAAGTAGTAGCAGCAGCAGTAGCAGCTCCGGGAGGCGATCCGGGCGAGGACGGCGCTGGTTCGGTCGCGGAGGTTGAGGAGGCGGCGGCGGTTCAGCCATGGTCCCTCGGCCCTTTCCCCGCCTCCTTGCCCGGCTGCCTCGGCCTGGCGCCGCTCCCCCGCCGGCCCCGCCTCGCTCCAGGCTCGGCCGCCTTGCCAGGTTCGGCTGCCGCCGCCGCCACCACCACCACCACCATCTATCTGGAAGCGGCGGCGCTGCTTCTCCCGGGGCTCTTCTCACCGCTCCGTGGCGACGGCGGAGGCAACGGCGTCGCCTCCTCCCGCAGCCTCAACATGGCTCCCGGCTGCCCCGATGATCCGTTCCGCCCTCCCTGCTAAACCTGCCCCCCCCTCTTCGCCCGGCCGTGGTAGCGCCCGCCCGTATAGCGTAGACGGGTGAAGCCAGCCTCTCCGCCATCTTCACTGTGGGCAGCAGGGAGGCGGGCGGGGGAAGAGGCTGGGAGGGAGAAGGGTCGCGATCGTCTCGCTAAAGATCGGCGAAGGGATGTGGGTGGGGAAGCCTCTCCGAGATCCGGAGGAGATGACGAGAGGGTCTTGTGCCTGGATTCAATAGGGCAGTGTTTCCCAACCTTGGTATCGTGAATATATTTGGACTTCAACTCCCAGAATTCCCCAGCCAGCGAAAGCTGGCTGGGGAATTCTGGGAGTTGAAGTGCAGATATCTTCAAGTTGCCATGGTTGGGAAACACTGCAATAGGGGAGTTCGACCGTGGACGGAGCTGTCCAACGTGTTGATTTAGAATTAATGGGATGCCAAAGGGGTTGAGGGGCGAACCGGTAAAAAGAAGGCTCTGCAATCATCCAGGAGGGTTTTTTGGTCGCATGGGCGTGTCCTAGGGAGCCTCTTCTGCCCAGGCACCCTGGGCACGCCCCCTTCCAGCTGTGGTGGTAGCACAGGTACCAGAATCCGAGCTAATCATGGTTGACATAGAAACAGAAGATTGACGGCAGGAAAAGACCTCCTAGTCAATCTAGTCTGCCCTTATACTATTTCCTGTGTTTTATCTTTTAGTGGATATATGTTTATCCCAGGCATGTTTAAATTCAATTACTGTAGATTTACCAAACGTCTGCTGGAAGTTTGTTCCAAGCATCTACTACTCTTTCAGTAGAATATTTACTCCTCTGGAGGAAACCTAATGGAGAATAGCTGCTTTAGGGCTATTTATTCCTTATTTTATTTTATTTTATTTTATTTTATTTTATTTTATTTTATTTCATTTCATATCATATCATATCATATCATATCATATCTTATAGAAACATAGAAACATAGAAGACTGTTGGCAGAAAAAGACCCCATGGGCCATCTAGTCTGCCCTTATACTATTTCCTGTATTTTATCTTACAATGGATATATGTTTATCCCAGGCATGTTTAAATCCGTTTACTGTGGATTTACCAACCACGTCTGCTGGAAGTTTGTTCCAAGGATCTACTACTCTTTCAGTAAAATAATATTTTCTCATGTTGCCTTTGATCTTTCCCCCAACTAACTTCAGATTGTGTCCCCTTGTTCTTGTGTTCACTTTCCTATTAAAAACACTTCCCTCCTGAACCCTATTTAACCCTTTAACATATTTAAATGTTTCAATCTTATCTTATCTTATTTTATTTTATTTTATTTGTGCAATTGATATGCTGCCCAACTCCAATTGGACTCTGGGTGGCTCACAGTGATAACAATAAAAGAGACAGTGTAAAAGATTGACGACAATAACAACAACAAAAAAACCACTATAAAATGCATTAATAACCCTTAAAAACCATACATACTTTCAATCATTCATGGTCCCAGGCCCACCGGGAAAGCAAGGTCTTAACAGCTTTCCGGAAGACCGGTAGGGTGGGGATAGTGTGGATCTCCGGAGGCAGTTCAATCCAAAGCATCGGAGCCACCACAGAGAAGGCCCTTCCCCGCTGACATTGTTTGGTGGATGGGACCTGGAGAAGGCCAACTCTGTGAGTCCTTATTGGCCGCTGGGTGGTATGCGGTAGAAGGCGATCCTGTAAGTAATCTGCTCTTAAGCCATGTAGAGCTTTAAAGGTAATAACCAACACCTTGAATTGCATCCGGAAACCAACTGGTAGCCAATGCAGCTCTCTGAGAGCTGGAGTAATGTGATTGTACCTCGGTACCCCCATTATAGCTCGTGCAGCTGCATTTTGAACCTGCTGAAGCCTCCAAACGCTTTTCAAGGATAGCGCCATGGCTACCCTTGAAAAGCACACCTATTTTGCACATCTTGCCAGATTAAAGAGAGTCCCCTTTCCTTTACATATGGGCAAAGGAACCGAACATTATGTAGTAAATTAAATTAGTAAGTGTAAGGATTTTTACAAGACAAGAGTTGAATTATGAGGTCCTTGGTGCTCTCTGAGCTTGGTTGTTTTCTTGCAGATGTTTTTATTACCCAACTAGGTAACATCAATGCTCCTGTAAGGCTTCAACTGAGAAGTTCTTATTCCTGTAGTAGAACATACAATCTTTACCTTCTGTAGGTGGTATAGTGCTAATTACTTGTTAGAAAACAATAATATGTTTATTATTTATTCAAATACCTACATCTTTTTTCAGTTTCCACATGAGCCTTAAAAAAGGGACCATGTAGAAGAAGATGATGATTTTAGAGGTTGCACTGAAGTTTAAATTTTTTGTTTCATAAAAACAAATATTTTCTCTCTGCTTTACACAAAAGTCTGAAAAATGACAGGCTAATGTGAGAGGAAAGGTGCAACATCCACATTTGGGCAGAGTCTAAATAACTTTCAATGCTTTGTGTAATCTAATATGTTCCAAGGCAGGGGTGTCAAACTGGTGGCCCATGGGCCAAATGCATCACACTAGGCCATGCCCACCCCAGCTCTGTGAATGGGAAAACCTTTGTGAAACATCATGTGATGGCAACATGATGTGGCAAGTTTGACACCCATGTTCTAAAGGTGCTAATATCCTGACGAGAGACAAAGCACTTCAACAACCATACTTTTGAATGGTAAATCTTGCAAAGACAGCAAGTACTTCATTTTGTCCTGTTTTGTTTTGCTTTTTAAATAAAATTTTATTAGATTCATTTACATTTAAAAACAACATAGAAAAAGAAAATAAAACACCAACTTTATAAACAATACAACTAACATCACACATATGAAAAAACACAAATGCTACCTATATTGACAGCTAAGCTATAATCCCTTATTTCCACTAATTTCTAAATTAATCTGTTTTATTGTGCATTCTACTTGCAATAGTTAAGACAGATTCCAGGATTTGATCAGGGAATCAGCATCTTGGAAGCAAAGTGCAATTGATATGATTCATTATTAATTATGTTGATTAAATGAACCAAAATCATTAAGATAGTATAAACCGTGGAAAGAACAGAATGGGCAAGTATCCATGTGCCGCCTCTATGTTGGTTGAGGCAGGCAGGATTCCCTTGGGTACCATTTGTTGGGGGTCAAGGGAAAGGGAGGGTCTTGCCTTCTCTTTCTGCTCAAGATCCCCATGGACAATTGGTGGGCCACTGTGTGACCCAGAATGCTGGACTCAATGGGCTTTGGCCTGATTCAGCATGGCTCTTCTTATGTTCTTATGGGCAACTTAATATGACTTTGATGGTTAGAAACCTCAAACAGCAGAGAAGTCTCTTTGACAAGTTCTGTAGTTGTTAAGCTGTCTCTCTTCTGCAAAACACTCTTAACGTTTTTCCCCAGAACGCTAGATACTAAGTTCATTCACAATTTGCTACCAGCATTCTGCAGGAGCTGCTACCACTTAACATCCTTGGAAATATTGTGACACCTGCTTCAAAGGAAGACAGAGTCAGGCTTCAACTCTTCTAACAAAATTAGGTTTGTCCCTGCAAAATACATTTAACTTCTTTATGATTGTACAGTATATGTATAATAAGCAATAGCAAGCGTGCAAGCAACACATAGAAGGCCGACATGAATGCCTTTGCTTCTGCTTTGAGTTTTAGTTGAATTGGGTTTTTTCCTCCTTTCTTGTTTGTTTTCAATACCTGTTGCAGGTTGAAAAAGTCTTATGACTACCACAAGATAGGAAAGAAAAATATGATTTCAACAATTGAGTTATCGAAGCATGGAACTTATTGCCGGACTCAATTGTGTCAACCCCTAATCCCCAGCATTTCATCCTTAGACTCTCCACGATTGACCTCTCCAAGTTCCTAAGAGGCCAGTAAGGGGCGTACATAAGTGCACTGGTGTGCCTTTCGTCCCCTGTCCAATTGTCTTTCCTTTCTCTCGCTTATCATATATATTCTCTTCCTTTCATATATCCTCTCCTCTAAGTTCACTTTACCCTTATATATATGTCTATTTTTCTTCCTATGTATTTGTGTATTGGACAAATGAATAAATAAAATAAATAAAATAAAATAAAGTTTTATATTTCTTCCGAATTGTCTGCATTTTTGCAAATATTACTTTTCCAAGTAATATTCCTTTAATTATTTTTTTTTCCTGAGGCTGGGAAAAAGACAGGAACTGTGGAAAATATTAAAGGTCCAGCACATGTAGAAATTCCTCCCATGTCTGGTCCATTTGTAACTGCATCCCCTATTCATCAAGGAGAATGAAAAGAATCTCACCCCTGTAAATTCAGAGATAAAGGGGATCCTAAACATGGAAGTTTTTATTTGTCAAGGCTTTTTGTGTGTGTTGGGAGGGGAGGAATCTAGTATTAAGAGACATCTGAAAGATGTCTAGGGTATTCAAATTAGCCTAGAGCAGATAACAAGGGTGATGTTAAGGCAGAGGAAGAAGTGTGTAGAAAGATGGACATAAGATAATGGTAGAGAATAAACCTCCAAGGAAATGTTCAGTAGAGCAAACTGAAAATGGATGCTTCGTGGTCATGAGCTAGAGGCTATGGGTGTACCAATATTTTGGGTTAAAGTGGCAAATAATGTTAAAGAATTAAAGTACAATTCCTCTTTAAATCGTTTTTGCATCAGGAGCTGAAAATTAGGAAAAGGAACAATGAGGAGGAAGGAGTTTATATAATTTTTTTTGAAGTATAAAATGATGCCTGTTCTATATGGAAATAGTCCTGCAGATATGAGCATAATTTCGCCAGATTTAAAGCAGACTAATTAAAATCAATCTATCACATTTGTAGACCACTCAGAATGACTCTGGGCAGCAGTCATATTAAAATCATAAATAATCAGTCCGCAAACTAAAACCGCAAAAAGGAAAAGATGCTCATAGAAAAAGACTACAGATACAATCAAACAATAATAGCCACAAACTGCAAAATCAACCCACAATGGCTCTATACCAGTGATGGTGAACCTTTTTTTTCTCAGGGGCCTAAAGTGGAAGTGCCCTATCATGCATGTGTGCATGTTCACACCCATAATTCAATGCCCTCATGCCCCACCCTCTCACATGCGCATGTGATCACCCCATGCTGCCCCACCCCCTCGCATTCACGCACAACTCCCCCCTTGTTTCCTAACTTCTGTTGTGCCCAGTAGATCCGTTTTTCGCCCTCCCCAAGCTCCAGAGGCTTCCCTGGAGTCTGGAGTGAGTGAAAACCCTTTGACATATTTAAACGTTTCGATCATGTCCCCCCTTTTCCTTCTGTCCTCCAGACGATACAGATTGAGTTCATCAGGACAGACTTAATGAACTCGATCTGTATAGTCTGGAGGACAGAAGGGAAGGGGGGGGGACATGATCGAAACATTTAAATATGTCAAAGGGTTAAATAAGGTTCAGGAGGGAAGTGTTTTTAATAAGAAAGTGAACACAAGAACAAGGGGACACAATCTGAAGTTAGTTGGGGGAAAGATCAAAAGCAACATGAGAAAATATTATTTTACTGAAAGAGTAGTAGATCCTTGGAACAAACTTCCAGCAGACGTGGTTGGTAAATCCAGAGTAACTGAATTTAAACATGCCTGGGATAAACATATATCCATCCTAAGGGATAAACATATATCCATCCCCGAGTCTTCGGAGAGGGGCGGCATACAAATCTAAATAATAAATAAATAAAAATACAGGAAATAGTATAAGGGCAGACTAGATGGGCCATGAGGTCTTTTTCTGCCATCAGTCTTCTATGTTTCTATGTTTCTATGTAAAACATCCTCCCCTGCCCCCAGAGGCCCTCTGGAGACCAAAAACACCCTCCCAGAGCCTCCATGTCAGCTGAAAAAGAGGTGGCTGGTGCACACATGTGCTGAACATGAGCTAGGGCAATGGCTTGAGTGCCGGCAGATATGGCTCCATGTGCCACCTATGGCACACATGCCACAGGTTCACCATCATGGCCTCATACCATACTGTAACTCACACAGCACAGGTATTCTACGGGCATACCACAACATGCCTAAAACTGCTTGTGCCATTGTATTCTCAATGAGATAAAGCTTCCAAGTCGTCTTCAGGGTCATCACTATGTAGTAGAGAGAGGGAGATAGGGGGAGGGGGAGAGAGAGCAGACAGCAGACAAACGGATGATAAATCACGCAGATTTCTGTAAAAACCTTCCTGGCCACACAGCCTCCACACGCTCCTTAAGAGTTGCTATGAGTTTGGGATGGTCTCCAAATTGTGCATCAATTCTGTCTGGAAAAGTGCAATTCCGTAAATTTTTATTTATTTATTTTTATTTATTTATTAGATTTGTTTGCCGCCCCCCTCCACAGACTCGGGACGGATCAGAACAACAACAATAAAACAGTGTGCAATGGACAAATTTAATATTTAAAAAATATCTAAAAACCCATTATTTTAAAAACATACAACACAAGCATACCATACATAAAACTATATAAGCCTGGGGGAGATGTCTCAATTCCCCCATGCCTGATGGCAGAGGTGGGTTTTAAGAAGTTTGCGAAAGGCAAGGAAGGTGGGGGCAGTTCTAATCTCCGGGGGGGGGGGGAGCTGGTTCCAGAGGTTTGGGGCCACCACAGAGAAGGCTCTTCCCCTGGGTCCCCCCAGACGACATTGTTTAGTCAACGGGACCCGGAGAAGGTCAACTCTGTGGGACCTAACCGGTCACTGGGATTGGTGCAGCAGAAGGCGGTCTTGGAGATATTCTGGTCTGATGCCATCAAGGGCTTTATAGGTCATATCCAATACTGTACTTTTAATTGTGACTGGAAACTGATCGGTAACCAATGCAGACTGCAGAGTGTTGGTGAGACATGGGCATACCTGGGGAAGCCCATGATTGCTCTCACAGCTGCATTCTGCATAATCTGAAGTTTCCTAACACTCTTCAAAGGTAGCCCCATGTAAAGAGTGTTACAGTAGTCAAGCCTCGAGGTGATGAGGGCATGAGTGACTGTGAGCAGTGAGTCCCGGTCCAGGTAGGGCTGCAACTGGTGCACCAGGTGAACCTGGGCAAAGCCCCCCCCCCCCCAGGGCGTTTGGAGGATCCCCAGAAGCAGGAAGTCATTACCTAAAGGCACTTTTTCTTCATCTAGAACTTCACAGTTTCTAGATACTGGGAGAAGACTTTGGCAACATTGCTTGGTTGACCAAGAATCCAGATCAGGGGTGGGTTCTGGTTTTCTTTGCTGCCGGTTCGCTCCTTTATGTCCTGCATGGGTGCTAAAAATCCAACTTCTGTCCATATGCAGAAGGAAAAAACAAGATGGCAGCACCTATGCAGCCACAGAGAGAGAGATGGTTTGGGAGTGTGGCAATCCTGGGTCGCTGTCGGTTCTAGCGATCCAGGCCGCCAAGTTATTACCAGTTCCATAGAACTTGTCCGAACTGGGAGGAACCCACTTCTGATCCAAATATCCAAGAGAGCATCATCAGCACATTGATAATTGCTGACCTTGGTTAACAAATGCTAAAAAATTTAATTATAGTAGTAAAAACTAATACAAACTAACCTCAGAGAAAATAGAATGGAAAGAAAGAATAAAAGTTCAGGAAAAAATAGAAAGAAAAAATATAATTAAAAAAGAAAAGAAATATATAAAGAAGTAATTTCCAGAAATATAAATAAATGTAATAACTTAATCCCCTGTAAAGTTACAAATAGATACTCTTCATCCCATATTCCATAGCTTATCTATAAGCAAATCCATAAAACATTATTTTTTTAATCCCAGTGTCAGCAAAAGGTCCATAAAGGGTTGCCAAAAAGTTGCAAAAATGTACCCCTTTTACTTCTAAAGTTTTAATCTTTAATTCAATCAAATATTGATATGTGGTTGATTTCTCCTCAATGTTTCTTCAACCCACTGCATACTTTTCAAGACTCTGTTGTAAATCCAATAAGAAAATATTTTCTATTCTCTTGGTTTATCATAGGTATTTCCCTTTTAATTTTTAAATCATCAATAAGTTTCTTTTGTATATCCAGTGAATTGTCCTTTTCCAAATCATTCTCTTGTCTTATCATTTATAGTTCCATATTCCGTAGTTTCTCTATCTTGTCATATAAAATTTGTTTCACATCTATCATTCCTTCTTTTAACATCTTTTAAACATAATCTATTCACAGAAGTAGCTATCACTACTGACAATAATAACTGATTCCGGAGTACTGACTGATATTGCAGAACAATCTCTGGCTCCATTCTTCAAATGCTTTTTAAATATTTTAATATAACATTTTGTGTCATTTTAAGTATTAACTGATATCAACATTGTGTTTTCTTCTTCTGTTTAAAATCTTTAGTCTCTTCTAGCATACAAGTTCTTAAGCTTGTAATTATTTTTTCTTTTTTTCAGAGTTGAAGATAAACTTACTTCCAATGAACAAGTCTTTGTCTCATTTCAAACAATCTTTCTTATATATATTAATATTGGTTTATATTAATATTGATTGTTTCCTTGTTGCTTATTTATATCCTGTGAGAATCATTAAGTATTGTACCTCATGATTCTTGACAAATGCATCTTTTCTTTTATGTACACTGACAACATATATACCAAAGACAAATTCCTTGTGTGTCCAATCACACTTGTTCTGTTCCGTTCCGTTCCATTCCGTTCCATTTCATTCTATTCTATTCTATTTTCATCTGCTGAAACACCTCAGAAAACCAAGAAGCTACCTAGGATCTATATATAATTTATTTTTATTTATTTATCTATTATTTAGATTTGTATGCCGCCCCTCTCCGCAGACTCGGAGTAAGGTTACAGAAAAGAATTGTGATCTAAGGTATGTGTAACCATTCGTTAAGACCTCAATTAAACTCTCCAATGGATTCTCTTGGGAGTTGGACACAAAATCCCACTGAAAACCTTCTGAGTCCATTTAGTCACCTGTAGCAGATGATATAACAAGTCTCATCTTTCTATAGAGCAGAGGTCCCCAACCTTGGCAATTTTAAGACTTGTTGACTTCAACTCACAGAATCCTCCAGCCAGCTTTGGAGAATTCTTTGGAGAGAAACCTTTCTCTCCTCTTTCTCCTTCTAGAGCAGGCGTCCCCAAACTTGGCAATCTTAAGACTTGTGGACTTCAACTCCCAGAATTCTTCTGAGGAATTCTTGGAGTTGAAGTCCACAAGTCTTAAAGTTGCCAAGTTTGCTGTAGTGGATGGGGTTGTAGTACTGATGAGATAACAAGCAATCAGAGCATAATGTGATTGTGATATAGGACTGAGGATTGTGTTCTTCACTTTCAGATCATGTCAAAGTTATTTTATTGTATTTTATGTATTACATAAATGTACAGTATATGGCCATTCAATTTCCACATAGATGACTCAATATAAAATTCCGATGATTTGTAGGAATCAGCCACCAATAATCTGTGACAGGACCATGTTGAGATATTCATGAACTGGGAGAGCCAATGGTAACAAGGTCAGGCAATGAATAGGCATAGCAACTGAGTCAGCCAATAGGAGCTAACTTCTTCTGAGTCTGTGCAGATAATCAAAGCTGACTACTTAAGCTTAAGGCTGGGCATAACTTCAGGTCCACAGTCTGCACTCTTTGCTGAAATGAAACTAACTGTTCTCTGCTGCCTGTAATTGATTGAATAAGACTTCTATTTGTGGCATTGAAAATAATTTTATTACTATGTTTATAAAGAAGTTTATGAATCCAGCTGAATCAGTCATCTGTGTGTGCTTCTGGTTTTGATTTTTGCAACAAACTTTAACTGACCATAGTGGCTTCGAACTCTAGACCATCACATGAGGGCAAATGGAAGTCTTCCAGAATTAGCCGCATGATGGATTATTAGCAGGACAGGCAGAAACATTTCCTCACAGCAGGGAGATTGGTTTAACAACAACAACAACCCCATCTGCTCTTTAAAACTGAACTTCAATCACAGAGATTCACATCTAGTTATTTTGGGGACAACTCTGTGCCACTGAAAGATGCTAAAACTTCCTGGTCAACAACTGCTGCCCTATCCTCCCTTCCTTATGGTTGCAGCTGATACCATGCTTAAAACTTTAGTGGGCATATTTCATAGAGAGGGAAGTCCTTCTTCTGGTTCCACCAGGTCTTGGTTATAGACACCAGGTTAGCTGTCTCAGCCAGAATGAGATTGTGAATCACAACAAAACTCAGATTCAACTCCGTCACCTCCTGTGATGCTCACCAAGGCTGTGTTCACATGCTGTGATTAGTCACGGTTTACTGAACCAAAGTTTGCTCGATTAACCAATTCCCTGAGTTTACACAACATAGACCAAATCAGATATTAAGCACAGGCTCTGATTTTAAATAGCACTCTTGGTTAAAATAGTTGATCATTTTTTGGTTTAACATGCTGTGGGAACACAGACCTATCTTAAAATGCCCAACCTATAGTTTGGATGTATGATTGTGGTTGTGTAGCAGGATATATGAAGTGAACCCATGGATGCTGGAGGTAAAATATAATAAAGGGGCTTTACATAAATTTTTGTTGCATGTAAATTCTTTTTGCACATCATTAATAAACGTTGCTCAGTAAAGATCTAGATCTAGAATGACATCAGACAGTTTTGTGCTTTCCAGATGTATTGGTTAGCATCTTCGACCATGGTGATATGGATGATGGTAGAAGTTATCCTGTTTTTTCTGCATATTTAATATTCCATCCTCAAGCTATTTTCAAAGGCATCTTTTATTTAGCTTACCCAACATATTTGGACATACAGTGGTACCTCGGTTCTCAACCACAATTCGTTCCAGAAGTGTGGTCGAGAACCGATTTGGTCGAGTACCGAACTAATTTATCCCATAGTAAATAATGGAAATGGGTTTAATTGGTTTCCAGCCCCTATTTCCTTTATTTCCTATGGGATAAAGATCTGAGGTCTAAGCACTCCAAGCTGTAGTAAGGGTGGGGGCAGCTGCAAAGCGGCAGTTTCGGGGGGGGGCTCCTTTCCTCAGTGGTTCGTCTTCTTCCCTTTAAGCAGCTACACCAACATTCTCCTTCCCGGCGACGGCGGCAGCGGCTTTCCTTCAAGCAGCAGCAGCGCCTGGAACGTCACATGAGAAAGGGAAGCCGCTGACATTCCCGGCGCTGCTGCTGCTCGAAGGAAAGCCTCTGCCGCCATCGGGAAGGAGAAAGTTGGTGTAGCTGCTTAAAGGGAACAAGACAAACCACTGAGGAAAGAAGGCCCCCGAAACTGCCGGTATTGCAGCCGCCCCCACCCTTCCTACAGCTTGGAGAGCTTAGACTAGAGACTGGGAGGCTGTTTAGTGGGCGGCCAGGATGGGCGTGTCGGATTCCAACTCCCATTCTGTCTCACCCCGTCCCCTCAGATCTTGTAGCATTTCGGATAATAAACAAAATTTTCTGTGGCTGTTCGGTATCCAAATTTTTGTTCAGATACCGAAGCAATTTTGTTCGGTATCCGAAATGTACGAGAACCAAAGCGTTCGAGTACCGAGGTACCACTGTATACTCTTTTTTTTAATGGGGTCATTTCAAAAGACAAATGCTTCCTTCTTTTTTTGTTTGAGAACTGGACTCCCTATGGCATTTTTCATATTGAAACAAGAGCAAGGAGACTCCTCAGCATGGCTGGAGCACACAACCTAAACTGCCTGACCCAATCAGCTAAACAGGAAAGGAATTATATTGGTCTAGGATCCCTCCTACTCATACTGACTCTTCCTTCATTACTTTGCTATGCATCAGATAACCAAAGAAACAAGAGGGAAAATAGATGTTTCTTGAAAAAATAGATGAATTTTGGAACTTCTTTTTTGTCCTTAGCAAAGATCACCTCTTTCTGTTTCACTGCATCTGATACCTCCCTGGCTAAAACATAGGATAATTCTTTTAAAATGTCTATAACAATTATGGGGGACCACCATTTCCGTGAAGACGTAGTGAAGTCAACTGTTTGGAATATCAGTACAAATAAATCTCTAGCTACTTTTGACTCTCTCTCTCTCTCTCTGTGTAGAATATACTTGGAACCAGTACACCTTCTCTTCATTTAGGCAACTAAGTTCTATTCCAATGACTTGGTTGTTAAGTGAAATGGTCAAATCCATCCATCTCTCTCTCTCTCTCTCTCTCTCTCTCTCTCTCTCTCTCTCTCTCTCTCTCTCTCTCTGTAGAATATACTTGGAACCAGTACACCTTCTCTTCATTTAGGCAACTAAGTTCTATTCCAATGACTTGGTTGTTAAGTGAAATGGTCAAATCCATCCATCTCTCTCTCTCTCTCTCTCTCTCTCTCTCTCTGTAGAATATACTTGGAACCAGTACACCTTCTCTTCATTTAGGCAACTAAGTTCTATTCCAATGACTTGGTTGTTAAGTGAAATGGTCAAATCCATCTCTCTCTCTCTCTCTCTCTCTCTTTCTTTCTTTTTCTCTCTTTGTCTTTCTCTCTCTCACATACACACACACTCACAGACACACACAGACTATGAACATCTCTGGTAACTGCTGTTTAATTCAGATAAAGTTCTTGTACAGCCACGATAGCATTGCTCTCATTCTCATGTGCGTTTTTGTTAGGCATACAAAATTCAGCCATAAATGCATGCATTGGTTAGAAAATGTTGTTTTAATTTTTTTAATTTGAAGATCTAGGGGAGATGGGTGACATGCAAGTTTAATAAAGAGACAAACAAATAAATAAAAGCTGGAATCATACCTATATCTTATCAGTTGCCACACGAACCAAGGTTCTTTCATGGCATTATGAAGAGTCTTCTTCCTTTTAATTGTCAAGGAGCAATATTTGCTTTTTACAAGAATTAAATTTCAACTTTAAAAATACAGGAGCTTGTTCGGGAAGAATTGCCAACTCCCTCAAGGTCAGCAGAACCAGTTTCATTTATTTTCACCCATCTTGTCCCCTTGCTCTGAGCTGGAGCTGAACTTGGTTAATCACCACATCTGCTGACTCCTGTACAAGGGGGCTAATTTATGTATTATTCTGAGCTCAGGATTCAGTGACATCAGATATTTCTTGGAAAAGGCCTGTCAGACAAATTGCAGTATGAACACGCCTCTTTTCTTTCATTCTTTTTCCTAACACCGAATTTCACTGCTCTTTTGCAACAGCGCTAACACCTCATTTGCTAGGCGCCAGCAATAAAACTACAACCAAAAAAAGCATTGAAAAAAAAATCAATTGAATGAAAGACACTATATTTCCTGAGCCATTGTTAAATGAATCAAGTGTTTGGGAAATCTCTTTCGTTTATGAAATGTTTCACTTCTGAACAGTGATTCTGGTTTTATGGGACCTGTGCAGCATTTTAAAATTACCAGTGGGGATTCTGTTTGAAGATAGTTGGGTACTTCAAATTTAAGGGCAGGTCACAGTGGGACTTACTCAGGAATCCTCAAATATCTACTGAACATAAAACAGGTTTTGAAGATACCTCTTCAAAAACATTCCTGGTGGTGTGGGGAATGACAAAACCAATGGATAGAAACAATGTATAGTAGTGCTTTAAATGCCTACAACCTGCAGTTGAATTGCAGAATTACATAACTTGGAATTTTAATCAATTTAATTAAGAGGAAAAAAGTGATCATAGAAGTCAAGAGACTTTTTCACTTCTGGCTTAGCAGAACAAATTTTCAATCATTCAATTAGACTATTTCAAAATATATTAGGAATAGGTGTTCAGAGTGTTGATCCATTGGTTGAAGTAGGAATTGATTGACCAGCTTGTTGGTGAATGTTGTGGGCTGAGAGAGAGAAAAATTAATTGGCCCAAAGTCACCCAATCAGCTTTCATGTCTAAGGAGGGACTAAAACTTACACTTTCCTAGTTTCTAGTCCAGTGCCTTAAACACCAGGCCACACTAGTTTTCCTTAAATAATTCACTGTACAGTAGTCCCTCACCTATCGCTGGTGTTACGTTCCAGACCCGGCCGCGATAGGTGAAATCCGTGATGGGGGATTTATCGACTGATAGTACTTATTTAAGTATTTATATTGTAATTATTTGGTAAGTTTTCATTGTTTTAAGTGTTTATAAACCCTTCCCACACTCTTACAAAATTTTAGATATATTTTTAAAAAAAAACCTGTCGATCGAGTTCCGCGGGCTGTTTAAATCTGCCGATCGACTTCCTCAGAAACCCGCGAACCAGCGAAGATTCGCGAATGATTTTTCTCATTAATATTTTTTGAAAACCCGCGATGAAGTGAAGCCGCAGTAGGTGAAGCGCGGTATAGCGAGGGACTACTGTATATTTTAAACATACTGTATTTGCCTATAGGTTTCAAACACTGAACTCCTCCAAGTCTGTAGTCAATGGACACAGGTGTGCCCAACACGTGGCAGAACATTTCATCCCTGTATAGGCCTTACCAACCACCTACAGACAAATTGCGTACCATCCACAACGGGGGGGGGGGGGGTGGTTACTGCCTGGACGAGGGGGGGCAATACAGTGGGGTAGCAAAAATGAAGCTCCACCCCAGAGCACCCAATTTGCACGGAAAGATATTAAAAGAAAATGCAGGGTGTCCTGCATAAGCCACGCCCACAGTATGATAATAAAATTTTTGGTAGCCCTTCACTGCCCACAACCCATTAGATATCAAGGTCCTCTTCGAACATGATGGTCGAACATCATTATTCAATGGAAGCTGGTGTAGATGGTCACAGAATCACCATCTTATATACAGTAAGGAATCTAAGGCTTAGAAGAACGTCAAACTGTAGAGCAAAAGGTGATTTCTTCCTTCTGGCTATGAAGTCTCCGTCGTTTGAACAAAACTAGCCAACATTTTCCTTTCCTGTTTGGCC
This sequence comes from Erythrolamprus reginae, assembly GCF_031021105.1. NCBI lineage: Eukaryota > Metazoa > Chordata > Lepidosauria > Squamata > Dipsadidae > Erythrolamprus > Erythrolamprus reginae. Next base: position 78,927,776 of record NC_091951.1, read on the forward strand.
CCTTTGGATGTGCTAAATTACAAATCTGTTCCTTTTTCCTGTTGACGATGATGGAAGCTACAACTATTTAAAGGGCACCAGAATGAGAAACATTACACCTGCAGCTGAATAACAGAAAACCAGACGAGAGTTCAGACGAGCTAAGTCTTAGCCGCTGATTCCTAGATCTTTTCATAAGCTCCGCATTCCTGCCTCTCCCTGGCTAAGGCAGCTGATGAAATTGGATTCTGCTGTGCACGAGAGGGTTAATATCCCATTGCCAGTCCCAATGATGGCTTCCAGTGGTACAGCCCTGTGACCACCCCTGGTTATGGCATGTGGATGGCATGAGCCAGTGCTCAGCTGGCTAATCAGATGCTGCTACAATGATTTAATAGAAGCTGAGCTTATAAGAGAATTCCAAGCAAAGGTTTATTGTCCCCATTACGACTGTGGAAGGGCTACTCTCAGATGCTCATTGTCTGAAAAACCGGGATTGTTCACTTTAAGGCTGGCTATTATTGCAGACACCCAATCATGTAAAAAAAGGCTTGCAAGTTAATTCTCTATCATGGTCACAGACGTGGGAGAAAACAAGTCTTTTTTCTGAGTGGCATGTGAATCCTACAAAATCAGGCAAGCTTTCAACTTTGCCGCAGTGGCAGTAAAATCTAATTATTTGCTCAAGTGAGATAATATTTAACAGGTCTCGAGCCTATTTAATCCTAGTTGTCACTATTACTTTGCATTTAGATTTCCATGTTTGAATAATGGGGTGATCTTGCCAACTTAACAAAAATCCAATTATAGGACCCCGATAGAGATTGTTCTGCCAAAGGCCAGCCAATTAACGCCACACAAAGTTTAGCACCTGTTTAAACAGCAGGTCATTCAGGAGAGCAGAAGTCTACTGGAACTTTTCAAATGAGGGACAGGAGCTGCTTTCATTATTTCAAACAAGAGGAGAGAAAAAAAAACACTAATCCGCAGAAGCAACTTCCCAAGTAGAATGTGATGGAAATAAGTTTTGGCACAGTCTGACTGAATGGAAATAAGGTTAAAGACGTCCAAAAATTACCCCCCAACCTCAGCAGCTGATAATAAAAAAAATGTTAACTAGAGTTTATTTAGCTTGCAGTGCCTTGTGCCTTGCTTACGGCTAGCTGCTCGCAGAAGTGAAGCAATTACCTGACGACAGACAAAGAACAGACCTTACTGCTAAGTGATGATCAGAAAAGCAGGACAGAATAGATAATTAGGAGTTGGGAAGAATTATCTAAGAAAAACCTGAAATGGGAATTCGGAAATAATACCATAGGCTGCTGCTAAAAAGAGAAGGCAGACTGGTGCTCATATATTATTATTATTATTATTATTATTATTATTATTATTATTATTATTATTATTTATTAGATTTGTATGCCACCCCTCTCCGAAGACTTGGGGCGGCTCACAACAGTAATAAAAACAATATAGTAGTGGAAGAAATCTAATATTAAAAAACATATAAAACCCTATCATTATTTTAAAAAACCAAACAGCACATTCATACCAAACATAAACAAAGTATTAAAAAGCCTGGGGGAAAGGTATCTCAACTCCCCCATGCCTGGTGGTATAAGTGAGTCTTGAGTAATTTACGAAAGACAAGGAGACTGCCTTCTGCGGCATGAATCCCAGCGACTAGTTAGGTCCCACAGAGTTGGCCTTCTTCGGGTCCTGTCGGTCAGACAATGTCATCTGGCGGGGCCTTGGGGAAGAGCCTTCTCTGTGCTGGCCCCGGCCCTCTGGAATCAGCTCCCTCCAGAGATTTGCACTGCCCCCACCCTCTTTGCCTTTAGCAAGAATCTTAAGACTCATTTATGTCACCAGGCATGGGGCAATTAGATCAAGCCCCCCCTTTAATAAATGAAAAGTGTGGTTGTGAATGAATTGGCTGATTGATTTTACTGTATTGGGTTTTTAGTTTGTAATTTTAATTGATTAGACTTGTTGCTGTATTGTTTACATTGTATCCTGTGAGCCACCCTGAGTCTTTGGAGAAGGGCGGTATACAAATCTAGTAAATCATAATCATAATTGATGAATGTAGGAAATGAAGATCAAAATCATCTGTGATGGGTTTGTGGAGTGGACAAGAGGGGTGAGAGGATGTGACTTTCCAGAACTTCAACTTTCATTACTTTTAGTCCATGCACGCAACAGTGAGAAATATTGGGCACTTACAAAAACATGCAGATTGTAATCCAATAGCAGAAGTTTACAGCTTCCCCATCCCAATCAGTACCCTCACTAGTCTTATCAATGACAAAATGTTGCTATTGTAAATCACCTGCTTACTTAGATGTGATGGGCCCAAACAAACAAAAATAGCAATAATTGAATTAATGTAATACAGTGGTACCTCTACTTAAGAACTTAATTTGTTTTGTGACCAGCTTCTTAAGAAGAAAAGTTCTTAAGCAGAAGCAATTTTTCTCATAGGAATCAATGTAAAAGCAAATAATGCGTGCAAACCCATTAGGAAAGAAATAAAAGCTCGGAATTTGGGTGGGAGGAGGAGGAGGAAGAAGAAGAGGAGGAGGAGAGTTGCTGCTGAAGGAAGAAGGTGAGGTGAGGTGAATTTAAAAAAATGCAAAAAGGCTTAAAAAAAAAAGAGGGACTCTGAGGCGGCGAGGAGGAGCACGCGCCTCCCATACACCTGGCGCGAGGCTGCCTCCCACACACTGTGCCAGAGAGAGAAACTCAAGGGGAATGGCAGGAAACTGGCCAGGCCTTCGTGCCGTTTTCACATTTCCTGGGAAATTTTTTTGGGCTCAGGTTCTTAAGTAGAAAATGGTTCTTAAAGAAGAAGCAAAAAAATCTCGTTCATCTCTACCTGAGGTCCCAACCTTTGGTCAGTGGACTGGCAGGGGCCCATAGTAGGTCAGAAACCGGTCTGCACAAACAAGCAAAGCCCCATTCACAGGATGCAGGCAGCACATGAAACCATGCTCCCTCTGGTCCACAGAAAAAACTCTCTCCATGGAAATGGTCCCCGATGCCCCAAAAGCTGGGGGGGGGGCTGATCTATATCCTTGACCACTTCAACATTACCCAGTGAAAATGGGAAAGGGGGCCTTGCTGTTCATGTAAACAGACAGCATTTCGTCAAGGTAAAACACTCGGGTTAGCACACTGGGTCCAAATTTCTATTCTAAGGGGGAGGTTACAGCTGTATTCAGCCTCACTGAAGTTGAATGGGGCGCTAGTGCAAAATCTTTACGTTTCCCTTACATTCATATGACCCTCAAGAAAACTCTCCACTTGGATTCAGATCAATGTCCATCTCTGCATTGGGGTCCCTGCAGTGTCAGGGCATGTTGGCTGAGAGACTAGGGAGAAATCGCAGATCTACTCTGTTTGAAAGGTGTATAGATTCTATAAAACTATGGATTTGGGGATATTTTCTATAAACCCGTCTCCTGGCTGTAGTTTTGAAAGGCAAATGCATGGCTTCTACAAGCCTTTAAGCTGTTGGGACCAGATACAGAAACTCATAGATTATGAATACAGTATACATACAGGAAGAGGGATGGAAAATGATTATGTGTTTGGTTGTGTTGCATCCTTAGGGACAAGCGTGGGTAAAACTTTTTTTTTTAATTGAAACCAACATGTTTGGCAATACTCTCTACTGGCCTATTCCAATTTACTTCTTCTTCTCTGTATTTCCCTCCACCTCCCCCCAAGTTCTGGACAGATCAATAACTTTCCACTATTGTTGTTGCAGGTTAATTCTATTTTAGGATTAAGATGGATATGTCCTAGAAAGAAGCAGGAGTGTTTACTTCCAGCAGCTCAGAGTCTATACATCATATCTGCTACCTTGAAGCTGATGTTTATTGCCATCAGGAGCTGGGGCTGGGCAGAAACTGTGCAATCTCTCTTCTTCCACTTGTCGTGAAGTGGAAGTTTAGCAGCCGAGTCTTGGGAGAATACAGTACTTCTTTTTTTAAAAGGATACATTGGCCCTTAGGCTTTCACCTCTACACCCAGGAGCATTCAGAATATTTCCACGTGAAGAAACGCGGCTATAAAAGTTCTTCTGTGATAAATCCAAAACTAGATTAACTGAAGAAGAGGAATGTTAATACAAACTCTTGGGGTCCTTGCCATGCATGGTTTGGCTTATATGAATGCAGAGCCTTGATTTTGATTTTTATTTATCCTCTCCAGGGAAAATAAAACACATACTGTATATTACAACAGTATCTTCCAACTATCCTCTTTGTCTTGGACTCGGAGCATATGCACCAAGAGAAATTCCTTGTGTGCCCAATCACACTTGGCCAATAAAGAATTCTATTCCATTCCACTCCATTCCATTCTATTCTATTCCTATTCTATTCTACCCTATCCTACTCCATTCCATTCCATTCCTATTCTATTCTATTCTACCCTACCATACCCTACCCTACCCTACTCCATTCTATTCCTATTCTATTCTATTCTACTCTACCCTACCCTATCCTACTCCATTCCATTCCTATTCTATTCTATTATACTCTACTCTACCCTACCCTACTCTACTCCATTCCATTCCTATTCTATTCTATTCTATTCTATTCTATTCTATTCTATTCTATTGTATTCTGTTCTGGAAGAGTGAAATTGCACAAATGTTTCCAATTCTTGATTTGGGGGTTGGAAAGGATACAGTGATATTTTTCAGTAGCTGAAGTGAATGACAATGTTCTCACGACTTAAAGCTAGTATCTTTCTATAATAGGGTTAAGAAAAACAGGAGCCTTATTAAGATTCAGTATTAGGTATCAGAAGACAGTATGCTGTCAAAGTCCTTAATAATAAAAAAAAAACAAAGTAAAATAGTCCACAACAGGACAATTGGCTAATATGTAGAGCCAAGGGAGAGAGAATATTGTTAGAAAATCTAGGAAAAGCTATGAGGTGAGAAACATGGAGGAAAGCTAACTGTGTAGGAACGGGAAGGTATTACAAAAGAAAGCATTTTGTCGTTGTGGCAGTGTGAAACAAAGGCATTTTAGAGGAAAGTAACCAAGCTGGTGTGAGGCTTGTAAGTGGATGGGAGTCTAAGTTCGTGGTTGCTTCTTGCTTTCCTTTCTAAAAGGCAGGCAGGACATTTGGAACTGCCAGCTGGGATAATAGCGATAGCTCTGATTGCCCCTTCTATTCCCATCTTTTTACATTCAGCACTCGCCTTTTCCTAATAACAGGCAAGCTTTGCCTTTGTCTGAAATGCTGGGTGATGGGTGAGTCTCAGCAAAAACACCCCACTACCTCCAAAATAGGCAGCAATTTCAGTGAGGGGAAGGGGGGGAAAAGAAGAAGAACCAAGGGATTGTGACCAACTTTTTTTTTTCCTTCCAGAGGCTGATTGTATCTTATGGTCTATTAATTAGTTTAACGATTTTCAGACTCAGAGGGTAGATGGATATATAGGAGAAGATCTTCTAGCAGAAATACTAGTTCTTGAAAACAAGGGCCTTTAAAAAAAATCAGATTTGATATAGTACACTAAAAAGATAAGTTGCTAGAAAAGATGAAAATGTAAATACGTTAGGAACAATTATTTAAAATTCTGTCATGTATCTTCGTAGAAATCAAAGCCCCTTCATGAAAGAATATTAATGAATCTGAGCACAGTTCAGCAACGAAGAGGTTTTACAAATGTAACGGAGAAAATGCAGCGTTTAGTTACTAATTCTACCTCAGAAGCAATTTGGATTCTGATAATTGCTTTTTTTTTTTTTTAAAGGCCACTATACAATTTGGGGAGGGAAAATACAAACCAATGATTTACACTGGAACCAGGACCACAGGTGATGGTATTTCAGCAATTGAGATCAGAATTCCCGTCATTAAGTGATACAGTTGTTACCCAAGGACCTAGCCTCATGATGACGAACTTCTGGCATGCGTGCCACAGGTGTCATGCGGAGCCATATCGGAGGGCAAGATGTTGCCGTAATGTCAGCTCCAGCACACATAGGCACACTGGCCAGCTAATTTTCGGCCTTGGGAAAGGCTGTTTCACCTCCCTGAAGCCCCGGAGTGCAAAAAACACCACAATGGGCAAACTGGAAGTCTGTTTTTCCGAACTTCCAGTTTGCAGTAATGGGCTGCTGCGAACAGACTCAGTGGAGGTAGTAAGTTTATGCACTATTTATTGAATACTTAATAGTCTTTTTAAATTGTCCTTCCTTCTCTAGTACTTTAGCATGATCCCTAGTTACTTTTAAAATAGGAAATAATTAAATAGTATGTTTTTACCCATAAACGCTTGAAGCATTTTAATCATTTCATTTCATTTCATTTCATTTATTGGATTTATATGCCGCCCCTCTCCGAAAACTCGGGGCGGCTAACAACAGTCATAAACAATATACAGTAAAAATCCAATACTAAAAACTAACTTAAAACCCCCTAATGTATAAAACCAACATACGTACAAACATACCATACATACAGTTGTATCAGCCTAGGGGGAGAAGAGGTCTTAATTCCCCCATGCCTGGCGGCAGAGGTGGGTTTTGAGTAGCTTACGAAAGGCAAGGAGGGTAGGGGCAATTCTAATCTCTGGGGGGAGTTGGTTCCAGAGGGCCGGGGCCGCCACAGAGAAGGCTCTTCTCCTGGGTCCCGCCAAGTGGCATTGTTTCGTTGACGGGACCCGGAGAAGACCCACTCTGTGGGACCTAACTGGCCGCTGGGATTCGTGCGGCAGAAGGCGGTTCCTGAGATAATCTGGTCCGGTGCCATGAAGGGCTTTATAGGTCATAACCAACACTTTGAATTCTGACCGGAAACTGATCGGCAACCAATGCAGACTGCGGAGTGTTGGTGTAACATGGGCATATTTGGGAAAGCCCATGATTGCTCTCGCAGCTGCATTCTGCACGATCTGAAGTTTCCGAACACTTTTCAAAGGTAGCCCCATGTAGAGAGCGTTACAGTAGTCGAGCCTCGAGGTGATAAGGGCATGAGTGACTGTGAGCAGTGACTCCCGGTCCAAATAGGGTCGCAACTGATGCACCAGGCGAACCTGGGCAAACGCCCCCCTCGCCACAGCTGAAAGATGTTTCTCTAATGTGAGCTGTGGATCGAGGAGGACGCCCAAGTTGCGAACCCTCTCTGAGGGGGTCAATGTTTCTCCCCCCAGGAGCAATTTTATAGCAATTAAATTGAGCTACTTGCCTAATCTGTTATCATACTGAACCTTGTGGGTTCAGTACAAAACCATAAAACCATAAAATATTACTGTGCTGTCTATCATTTATCCCTTTTGTGGCTATTCAAATAACGTGACTTAATCAACTGAAAAAGAGTCCAAGCACCTATTTAAAAATTTATCTTGGTCGGTAAGCCACTCCCACCCAGACACATGATCCTTAAGACACCTCCTGGTCACATGATTGTCACACCACTCCCACCTGGTCACATGGCTGGCAAACCACTCCTAGCTGGTCACATGACCATCAAGCCCCACCCACACAATAAGTAAATGTTTCTGCAGCCCTTCACTGCCAGTTTGGCTGTTTTTCACCATTCCAGGCTTCAGTGTGGGCTGTGTGCATGCGCAGGGATGTGGGGTGATTGTGCACATGCGCAGGGGCAGAACAAGAGGGTGCACATGTATGGGGAGGGAAGGGGTGTGGGCACTTGCACACATGCTAGCACACCCAGACGCACCCTTCTGACATGCAAACTGAAAAAGGTTTGCCATCACTGATGTAGCTCTATCCAGGCCACTCTCTACTTGTTTCCTCCCAAGCCCTGAGCTTCAATTCCTCCAAGGTAAGGAACTACCCCCCTTCAATTCTTTGCAACTTCCTATTTTTCCTCCCCCACCTCTGCCCTTTTGGCCACCCAGGACCATGACTTGTGGGAGGGCAAGTAGTTTCACACTTGGGAAGTGGGGGAGCTCTGTGGCTGCTTGCCATATTATTATTATTATTATTATTATTATTATTATTATTATTACTATTATTGTTATTATTGTTATTATTGTTATTTATTAGATTTGTATGCTGCCTCTCTCTGAAGACTCGGGGTGGCTCAGAACAATAAAAACAGTACAAATCCAATATTTAAAAGAATTTAAAGCCCTTGATATAAAAATCAATCATACATCTCACACAAACCATGCAAAAAACAAAAACGGTCCAGGGGAAATCAATTTCCCCCATGCCTGACGACAGAGGTGGGTTTTAAGGAGTTTGCGAAAGGCAAGGAGGGTGGGGGCAGTCCTAATCTCCGGGGGAAGTTGATTCCAGAGGGTTGGGGCCACCACAGAGAAGGCTCTTCCCCTGGGTCCCACCAGACGACATTGTTTCATCAATGGGACACGAAGAAGGCCAACTCTGTGGGACCTAACTGATTGCTGGGATTCGTGCGGCAGAAGGCGGTCTCGGAAATATTCTGGTCCGATGCCATGAAGGGCTTTATAGCTCACAAGGTATTTGGTGCACCCCAGCTCAATGCTATAAATATTTATTTATCTGTCCGTCTATCCATCATCCATCATCCATCATCCATCCATCCATCCATCCATCCATCCATCCATCCATCCATCCATCCATCCATCTATCTATCTAATCTATCTATCTATTTAATTGGACTTGTATGCCGCCCCTCTTCATGGACTTGGGGTGGCTCACAACTTATACCAAAATACATAACAATAGTTTGTCCAATTAATATGCTAAAAAAGGATTCTTAAAATTCTAATGTTAAAACATTCATTCACATTCACACAATAATCACGCTAACGACATTTGTTGGACAGGGGAAGGTCTAATGTCCCCAAGCCTGATGGCAAAGATGTGTTTTTAGACTCTTTCGGAAGGCAAGTAGGGTGGGCACAGTGCGAATCTCCAGGAGAAGTAGCTCCTAAACCACAGCACAAATCGATGGATGCCCTTTTAGAAGCCTCAGCTGGCCCAGAAACATTGTACAAAGGGAAGGTGGATCTATAGTAGAAGATCTTCTAGCAGAAATAGTTCTTGAAAACAAGTGTTTTTATTTTAAAAAAATCAGATTTGATATATTACATTAAAAAGATAAGCTGCTGGTTTCTCCTCAGATCGTATAAGTCTTTCGCCTTTTAAAAAAGATAAGCCGCTACAAAGTTGGAAATGTAAACACACTATGTTAAAAACATTGGAAACACCATGGCTCTGGGCAACCAAGTTGCAGCACAAAGCCCTTTGCAGTGCAAAAATGCAGCCTGACCAGGGATGGCCTGCTACCGGAATGGTAAGGTGCTACGTTCCGGCAGTGATTTTCGGGAGGCATGCGCAGCTGTGCCACATGTGAGATTTGGCTTCTGCACATGCACAGCAACTGAAATCTTGTGTGAAGATTCTCACACGAGCGAGATTTCAGCAATTTTCACTGATTTTTTTGCTTCTGCGTGGAAGCAAAAATAACACCAAAAATCTCTGAAATCTCACTCGCACAAGTGTCTTCAAACAAGATTTCACTTGCTGTGCATGCGCAGAAGCCAAATTTCATGCTGACGGGTGCATGCGTGCTTGCAATGGCCTCGGAGGGCGCATCAGTGGCGCCAAAGACAGCAGGCCTGACCCAGCAGTGTGGTGCAAAGCCCCATTTCAGTTGCCCCATGTCAGTTTTAGCCAAGGCTGCCCTGAAACATAGCATTCTGAGCAGTAGTAGGTTTCTGTCAGTTCAGACCGGATTGGCCAGACCCCACGGAGGCTTCTCCCTGCCTTATCCACCCCTCTTTCCTCCCAGAAGATTCCTAGAGAGGCCCCACGGAGGCTTCTCCCCACCTTTTCCAGCCCTGTTTCCTCCCAGGAGATTCCTAGTGGCCCCACAGAGACTTCTCCCCGCCTTATCTGGCCCTGTTTCCTCCCAGGAGATTCCTAGTGGCCCCACAGAGGCTTCTCCCCGCCTTATCTGGCCCTGTTTCCTCCCAGGAGATTCCTAGAGAGGCCCTCTGGAGGCTTCTCCCTGCCTTTACCAGTTACAGTTGCAGAGGCTCAGGTTTGTAAGTGGAAAATGGTTCTTGAGAAGAGGCAAAAAAAATCTCGAACACCTGGTTCTTATCTAGAAAAGTTCATAGGTAGAGGCATTCTTAGGTAGAGATACCACTGTACTCTGATGGGCCGGGCAGATGCAGCTGGGGAAAGGCTGTCCTTCAAATAATCCAGCTCCAAGACATGCAGGGCTTTAAATATGATAACCAGCAGCTTGAATTGCACCCAGAAGCAGAAAGGCAATCAGTGCAGTGCCTGCAAGAGGCAACGCATGTACAAATTTGGGCTTTGGCAATACTTTGCGAGTCACTGCATTTGAACACAACATTTTAGCCATCTGGATACTCTTCAAAGACAGCCCCATGTAGCCACAGTGTGGGTGAGAAGGAATGTGCTAACTACCATGGCAAAAGCCCTCTTGGCCATGAATGCCACAAGCTCCTTGAACAAGAGTTGGAGTCCAGGAAGAACACCCAGATTATGCACCACATCTGCCTGAAGCAGTGCAAACCCATCCAAGACTGAAGATGGTAATTCCTGATGAGCCAAAGACCCTCTGACATTGCTAGGTTCAGTTTTAGCCTTTGTGCCCCATCCATACCTGAACAGCCTTCAGGCACAGAGAAAGGGCGACTGTAGTATCACTTAACTCACCATGGATAGAGATGTACAACTGAGTGTTGTCCTTGTACAAATGATATGTCTCACTCCAGGATGATGGATGATCTCAACCAGCGGCTTCATGCAGGAGTAGAGGAAACGCTGATCCTGTGAGTCTTTTGCTTTTGATCAACAACCACTGGAAACAACCTTGGAGGAAGGAACTAAACTGGGACAAGACTGTGCTCTGAAGTGGAAGCTGTTCCAGAAAAATACCATGGTTGACAGTATCAAAAGCCGGTGAGAAGTCAAATAGACCAAGGATGGATGCACTGCCCCCATCTAACTCCCACCAGAGACCATCATAGTAGCATGGTAGCAGTAGTAGCTGTTGATATTGTGAACCAATTTCTTAAAGGGAAGAATTGGCACAAGAGCCTTGGAATAATTGGCCTGGAAGGCAAAGGATTGAAATACTGTACTATATTTTGAGCAACCAAAATTCAAAGGCAACAGGGGTACTGATAACTTTATTTCAGCATGTTGAGATTGATTGCCGTCTGTCTAAATAAGTTTGGGAAGAAAGGCAAGGAATGGGGTACTTCATTAGCACAGTTACCTCTTGCAGATCTAAGCAGCTCCACAAGGTTCTAGAGAAGAGCAACAAAAATGATTAGGGGACTTAGAGGCTAAAACATATGAAGAGGAATGGCTGCAGGAACTGGGCATGGCTAGTTTAATGAAAAGAAGAACCAGGGGAGATTTGATAGCAGTGTTCTAATATCTCAGGGGTTGCCACAAAGAAGAGGGAGGGAAGCTATTCTCCAAGCACCTGGGGAAGAACAAGAAGCAATGGGTGGAAACTAAACAAGGAGAGAAGCAACTTAGAACTAAAGAGAAAATTCCTGACAGAACAATTGATCAGTGGAAAAGCTTGCTTCCAAAAATTGTGAATTTATTTATTTATTTATTGTATTTGTATGCCGCCCCTCTCCGTAGACTCGGGGCGGCCAACAACAATAATATAAAACATCATGTAAATCCAATACTAAAACTAATACTAAAACAATTAAAAAAAACCTTATTTGTGAAACCAAACATACATACAAACAAACATACCATGCATAAATTGTAAAGGCCTAGGGGGAAAGAATATCTCAGTTCTCCCATGCCTGACAGCAGAGGTGAGTTTTAAGGAGCTTACGAAAGGTGAGGAGGGTGGAGGCAATTCTAATCTCTGGGGGGAGTTGGTTCCAGAGGGCCGGGGCCGCCACAGAGAAGGCTCTTCCCCTGGGGCCCGCCAAACGACATTGTTTTGTTGACGGGACCCAGAGAAGGCCCACTCTGTGGGACCTAACCGGTCGCTGGGATTCGTGCGGCAGAAGGCGGTCTCGTAGATAACCTGGCCCGGTGCCATGAAGGCCTTTATAGGTGATGACTAACACTTTGAATTGTGACCGGAAACTGATCGGCAACCAATGCAGACAGCGGAGTGTTGGTGTTACATGGGCATTTTGGGGAAAGCCCATGATTGCTCTCGCAGCTGCATTCTGCATGATCTGAAGTTTCCGAACACTTTTCAAAGGTAGCCCCATGTAGAGAGCATTACAGTAGTTGAGTCTCAAGGTGATGAGGGCATGAGTGACTGTGAGCAGTGACCCCCGGTCCAAATAGGGCCGCAACTGGTGCACCAGGCGAACCTGGGCAAATGCCCCCCTCCAACACTGGAAGTTTTAAAGAAGATGTTGGATAACCAGTGTAGAGTCTCCTGCCCAAGCAGGGGGTTGGACTAGAAGACCTCCAAGGTCCCTTCCAACTCTGTTATTATTATTAGATATTATAATTTCTGCCAGGCAAAACACTGGATAGGTCATTAGTTTGATTCATTGCCACTTCTTCCTTGCACAAATCGAATCTGTGTAAAGGAAATGAGGAATTATTTGGACTGGAACAAAACAGTATTCAAGATACATTATGCTAGTCATACAGTATTGGTATTATACTGTCCTAAAAATGTAAAAGTGAACAAATTTGCTCACTTGTTCACTTGAACAACCACTTAAGAAGGCATTAGGATAGACACTAGGAAATTGCACAAAGCCATCTGGGTGGCTTTAGGTCAGTTACTCTCTTTCAGCTCAAGGAAGCAAGCAATGGTAAACCACTTACAAAAATATTGCTATGAAATTGCAAGGACTGTTGCCAGGAGTCAACAACTGACTCAATGACACACAAACCCACATCTTTTCTGAGTTGATTATTATACACTATCCAAAATCAGTTTGTGCTGGATGGCACAAGAAATCCATTATATAAATAAATAAGCTTTAGCTATATATGACACATGGAATAGAACTCATCCATTTCGAAGAGTGGGTGGTTTTCTTGCTGCATTCACACATTTTATACTTGCCAAACTGATCGGTGTTTTCAAGAGTAAATTTAGAAAGATGGAAAACCACATGGAAATCAGCCTTATCTTCCAGACTCAAAAATTATTGCTTTGCTATCGCCAATTACATAGCCACACAACATGGGGCAAATCTATTTCACCTTCTGCACTGATAATATGTTTTGAAGTACAAGTTCAAAACACATCACATTTTTGCCTGGATATGCAATGTTTTTTTTTAAAAAAAAACCCCACAACATTTCCATGAGTTTTTGCATTCAGTTTTCTAATCAGGTTGGATTGTCTGGATTCCCATTTTTGCCCAGGCTATGCTGAATGAATCTTCATATTGTTATTCTTGAACAAGAATTCTAACTGAATGACAAACTGGCCCTTCACTATTTTGCTCCTCCTTGTACAAACATTGCTAGGGATGGGGAGAAGAGAACAAAGAGGGGAATTAACACAGAGTTTTTCTTTTCCTAAGATGAAATAAAGCTTCAGTCTCAGTTCACAAAGAGAGCTGACCCCCCAAATAAACAGTGCTTGTGTGACACTTGTTACAAGGCTGGCTGCTCCTAAATTTTGCCATCCCACATTGCTGTTTAAAAAAGGAACACCATGAATTCCCATTCTGTGGTTTCAGGAGGCTTAATAAAACTATATGGCCTAACATACTTTTAAATAGGATGGACATGGAAGGGAGGCTAAGGGGATGGCATGCATCTAAATAAGGAGCACTTCTGTTTTCTTCTTGCTACCTGAAAGGTCCAATAAAAGCCTAAATCCACAATGGTGATGCATTAGGCTGGCCAGAGGGCAGTACTGTAGTGGAATGTAGCCATTTATAATGCAAACCCACAAGACTCTGCAACACAGAAACACTCTCGAATGAGACAAGAAGGAGAAAATGTTTTTTCTCTATGGACTACATTTATTTGATTCTATGAAAATACAATTCCCTGTCAACATTCACAAGGAATTTGATTCTATGAAAATACAAGTCCCTTTCAACATTCACAAGGGATATACATATATATATATATAGGCTGTTTGTTTATTTTGGATGGCACATGTATTGATTCTCTACTTGAAAGACAGAAGATGGCAGAAGCTCCCTAGATGGACATTGTTGTCAAATAGATGCTCTAGCCTAAGGAACTGTTTCCAATTATTTCTGCATCCAATTAGATTCATAGAGGTTATCCAAATGTTTCCAGTTTAAATTCAGGCTACTGCTACAGCAACGGTTGTAAAGCTCTTATTTACCCACTGCGAAGAGCTATGGCAGCATGCATGTTTATTGAGATATTACAGCCTCAGTCCATCAAAGGCTCTCAGTAGGAAAGGGGGCAACTCCACTCTGCAGAAGATCTGGAGGAATTAGATAAAGAGGACTTCTCCCAACTTGTGCATATTAAGGAGCAGCAGTAGCACGCATCAGGCTCAGGTAGCTTTTTGAACATAAAAAACGGTAAAGCTAGGCAGAACCAATTGCTAGGCAAGGCAAAAGACACCCCGCAGGCAGATCGCGCACTGTGCGTTTCCACTTACAGACACACAGTGCTCATACGTGCAATGCCAGAGGCAAAAATACTAGCACATACCAGGAAAGAAGCAATGATTTTCAAAGCGGGTACGCCTTAACGGTGAGTCTAAGTAGCAGGCTGTTTGGAGGATCTCTTGCTGCAGTGCCTGGACAATCAGTATTCTCGTCCTTGTTTGGCGTGCAAGAGACTGAAACGTAAACACTACTGCATTAAGCATTTAAGACAAGCGGGCGCTTTCTCCGATCAGAGTCACGGATAGCGCTCGGCATGTTGAGCCCACATAGGTATACATGGATCAGAAAACTCACTGGGCTTTGTTAGGAGAAGCAAGTCGATTCTTCCTCACTAGCACTGTAGCAACTTTGCACTAGATGTTGCGGACACAAAATTACCAAAGCATGTCGCTCAGATTATTGGCCTGCTCCATTTCGTAGCTAGCGGCAAGACAACAAATGTGCGGAGAGACAGATAATTATGACGGAGGCTTCTTGCTTTGCGATCCTAAGGACAGCATAAAGTTATTTAGATCACCCTTGTCCTTTTAATTTTTTTAGTGCAAAGATCACCAAGGAGATACTAATAATAATATTCTCCTGCCTTCAGTCAAATCATGCCGATGGCGCTAAAAAGCCAAATCCCCCTCTAATCTGTAAGGTCACCCCCAGCCCCAGCCGCAGACCCAGAAAGGCTATTTTTTAAAAAAATGCACTTCACACTGGTGGGCATCTATGCGGAAACTTCCTTTGTTGGGCCTTTCAATACTCCCTTGAAACTCCGGGGCTCACCTGCAGGTCTAATAAGGCAGGAGCTCTAATGGGAAGGATGGGAAAGACATAGCCACAAGAGGTATTTTTTTATTCCACGCTATTTCTTTCCCTTTGATCAATTAGCTGGCTCCGGGCGCTATCTCTGGAAACTCTTTATAAATCTCTTGGATTATCATTTTGTCCATCTGGCACTGCTGACTGTCCTCTGCTTCCGCCATGATGCGTTGCAAGGTCCCCTGCAGGTCAGTTATACGGTGTTTATGTTGTAGGTATGGGGTAGTGCGCATGATGGCGTGCATCAGAGACAGGTACTCCATCCGCAGCTGTAAGAGCAGAAGACAGTGGGGGGAAAAATGAGAAAGAGGAGAAATCAAGGTGGGGGCAGCCTTCTGGAAATGCAGTGGCACCTCTACCTACAAATGCCTCTACTTACGAACTTTTCAAGATAAGAACCGGGTGTTCAAGACTTTTTTGCCCCTTCTCAAGAACCATTTTCCACTTACAACCCCGAGCCTCCGAAACTGTAACCGGAAAAGGCAGGGAGAAGCCTCCATGGGGCCTCTTTAGGAATCTCCTGGGAGGAAACAGGGCTGGAAAAGGCAGGGAGAAGCCTCTGTAGGGCCTCTTTAGGAATCTCCTAGGAGGAAACAGGGCCGGAAAAGGCGGAGAGAAGCCTCTGTGGGGCCTCTCTAGAATCTCCTGGGAGGAAATAGGGCCGGAAAAGGAGGAGAGAAGCCTCTGTGGGGCCTGTCTAGGAATCTCCTAGGAGGAAACAGGGCCTCCACCCTCCCTGTGGTTTCCCCAATTGCACACATTATTTGCTTTTACATTGATTCCTATGGGAAAATTGCTTCTTCTTACAAACTTTTCTACTTAAGAATCTGGTCACGGAATGAATTAAGTTCGTAAGTAGAAGTACCATTGTACTTTGGAAAAAGTTAATCCTTGTGAAGTGCAGGAATTCCCTCAGAAGCCATTAGAATTGTCTTGAAAGAGTTCTGAACCCATTCAAGATTTGTTTTGCATGTGCTATGAAAAATTTAGGTGATTTCAAATGCTGAGCTTTAATCCACTTTAAATCTTCAAATCCGTTATGACTTCATATTTCAGTGGTGACATCTTGAATTGGCTTTTGGAGGCAATGCAGAATCTATAGCATTAACATAATGTGCTTCTACAGGCCATTACTACTAGAAAAGGTATCTCTGATACCCAGAAAGTATCACCTTAGAGTAAAATTGTTTGCAGGCAGCAATTCCATGATACAAATTTTAAAAAATGTTACTGGCTATTTCACGTAATTTCATGTAATAACATGTCATTGCAACCGCCCTTGATTTTTACTCTGAAGTGAGAACAGAGTACAATGTATAAGCATTGGTTAAAGGCCCTTAAAGTTGCTTTATTACATGAATTTGCATTTTCTTTAAATAATACAGTATTTTGAAAAGGGAAGAAAATAAGGAAGAACAGTTTCCTTATAAATTCAGCAAGAAATGTTACGACTTGTATGCCAACAATGCCTCCATTGAGAAAAGGAAAATCTTCTATTGGCACTGAAGGGAGAGTCTTCTCTCCTTGTTCTTTTTAATTCCTCTATCTCGGCTGCCCGGGAAAAGTTCAAGAACGGAAGCAAGCAATTTTAAACTTCCTCTCCATGTGCAAAGTGGTCTTAATTTGAATCAGAATCCTGTGCATGTCACTTTAGGTAATTAGGCACATAATTAATGCAATTTGTAGCTTGACTATTACCAACCATAGACATCTAATTTAATTTAAATCTAAATGAGATCTTATTAATCTATTCAACTCTGTAGATATGAGACTACTGTACATACTTTAGAAGAGCCTCTGGCTCTCCAGATGTTCCTAACCCACAATTCTACCCCCCTCCCCTTCATCACTGATTGTGTTGACTAGGGCAGCTGGAGTTGTTGTTTAGTGATAAGGCAGAACATTGATTCCTTTCTTCATTCTATAGCAATGATGGCGAACCTTTTTTTCCTTGGGTGCTGAAAGCATGTGTGCACAATAGTGCGTGCCCACACCCATAATTCAATGTCCCCAGTGCATGTGCGCAAGATCCCCACATGCTGCTCCACTCTCTCATAGGTGTGTGCAACCCCCTGCGCCTCGTTTTGAGCCTAGCAGACTGTCCTGAAGCCTCTGGATACTGAAAACAGCCCTTTCCAGACTTCCAGTGGGCCAATTTTCACCCTCCCCAGCCTGGGAAAGGCGAAAATGGCCTCCCCGCCCACCCAGAACACAACTGGAGGCTAGAAATGGCCCATTTCCTGACTTCCAGTGGGCCCGGTAGGCCCATTTTTTTGCCTTCCCCAGGCTCCAGAGGCTTTCTTGAAGTCTGGGGAGGGCAAAAATGCTCCCCCTGGTCTCCTGGAGGCCCTTTGAAGGCCGAAAATGTCCTCCCAGAGCCTCTGTGCGAGCCCTGTACTTATGTGTCATCCAAAACAGGTTGTGTGGAGACTCCTGGGAGGGGCCAGCCTAAAACCAGTTGGCCAACGGGTTATGAGCACTGGAGGTGAGCTAGGGCAATGGCTCGTGTGCCCACAGATATAGCTCCGTATGCTACCTGTGGCACAAATGCCATAGGGTCACCACCATGCTTCTATAGCAATAAGACCAGAGAAGAGAAAGAGAAGCACTCCTTCTACCATTCTAGTTCACACATGCCCCAAATATTCATCTCGTAATGTTTTTGCTCTTGGGGAGAAAAATCTAGGGCTACGTTTCCTCTTGTAGGCTTTACCTTTTCTCCAGGGGAGAGATCCGAAATCTGTCGCACAATTATGTCAATCATTACCATCATGTCTGTGTGGTAAAAGATGCTTGCAGTGTCATTGGAAGCAAAGATGTCTTGAAGAAATTTCAACACAGAATGGGGAGGCTGGGGCTGGTGTTTAAAGATGCACACAGGATCATCTGGTGAAAAAGACAGAAAGTGGGATATTCTGTCGTGCAAGGCCATTTCTCATTTGGGTAAGAGGCAGTCATTTACTCCCTATAACACGGTGCAGGCATTACGGTAGCTTTTGTTCAGACCAATCCAGCCAGGGTTTGGGAAGGAAGTGTGTGCATGAATGAGCAACGCAGGAAGATCGAATACTTCCAAGCCACAGCTTACATTCCTTTATTAAAGAAAATTATCCCAGAGAGGAAACATTAGATAGAGTGAACTGACTCCAGCTACAATGACAGCAGATGTATCAATAAAGCATAAAATTTTGTGTGCTTTTTAATTATCCAGGTTAATTGCCTGAAAGAGAAAATATTTCGGCTCATGAAACTCTTTGGATATTAAAATATTCTGGTGGAAGAAGTTACGTTTACTCAAGTTTCTTCTTCTGCAACATCTCCTTTTTCAATCAGAATCTCCTTAAGATCTTTGACAATTTCTAGAGTCTTTACTGATAGCCAGATGCTGGGATGAAATGGGAGGATTTTGTTGTTTGTAGGGCTAAGTTTTGGAGCAGCCCGAGAAAATGTATTTGGTGTTGTCTTTGCTGCTTGTATTAAGCTACGATGTGAACAATAAATAAATGTAATACATATTTAATAAATAAAATAAATAAACTATCATTTATGTGGTTGGAGAGTCAAACTTTGGGCTGTGAAACCTGCCTTTGCTTCCCATTCTTTCTAGCACATGCAGTATACAAGTGCAGTGAGAATACAAGAGTTACAGGCAAGCACAGAGTTTTCGTTTTTCCTGATTTTGTTTTCATAGGCTTTTGTGTTCCCTTGCAGACATGGAGATGATGATGATGATTATTATTATTGTTATTATTAATTAGATTTGTATGCCGCTCTTCTATGAAGACTCAGGGCGGCTCACAAGGTACCTTTATAATTTGCATTTTCTTTTTCTTCCAAATTAAACCATAATACAATTAATTTAAAATTCTCTCTAAAGGAACTGGCTTCTTAACACTACCAAAATCCTTCTTGATTTGAAAATTATTTGGCTTTCTTCCCTGTTTCTTTATATAGGTCTTTGGTAACATTTCACTTTGGTGAAATGTGGAGAAGGTACAGAACAGCACGATTGCTTTCTATACACTTAGGCAAAGAATTGAAGAGCCAGTTTGGTGTAGTGCTTAAGGCATCAGGCTAGAAAACTGGGAGACTGTGAGTTATAGACCCATGATGGGCATAAAGTCAGCTGTGTGATCTTGGACCAGTCACACTCTCTCAGCCCTAAGAAGATGGCAATGGCAAATCAACTTTGAAATCTTGCCAAGGCTTTGGCCAGGGATTCACCAGTAATCAACCCTGATTCTAAACTATACACCTTGAAATAACATTCACCAGTAATCAACCCTGATTCTAAACTATACACCTTGAAATAATTTCTTTTAAATAATTTTAAACAGGTCATAGGATCCCTTAATTCAAATTTATAGTCATACAATGTATTTATAGGCTGTCAATCTTTGCTTTTCCTCTTAATAAGACTATATTCATTAATCTCTCTCTCTGATATATAATTTTCTACAGCCAGAGCCCTGAGTTTCCCCTCAAACCTGTCCTTCAATTCAGACTTCTGAAACACTTTTTTCCTCAGGTTCCTTTTCTATTTGAAGTATAAACTGAAGATGCCCTGAGTTTTCAACATCAGTTAGGGTGCTTGGATATTTCACAGAACCTATTTTAGAACTGTGATATCTTTCTTTTTCCTGCCTAAAATGATGGGAATTCACAGTACTGGTTGATGTAATTCGGGCCATTGAAATCTAATGTCAAAATTCTCTTTTTTATTGAACAATATTGGTGCAAGTAGGCTACTAAATGTGTAAATGGGCAAAAAGTGGTCACCCAGCCCTTCACTGCAGTAAACCATTGCATGTTTTAATATATGAAAAGCTATAACATTTTATTTGACCAATAATTGTTTTTCAAAAATAGGGGTTTTTTTCTTTCTATATGAAGAAATATGAAACCAGTATATATATTCCATGATGTTAAAAAACACAAATTTGTTTCTACTGGGGAAGCAGAACATATCTCTAAAGAGGCTTCTATAGAAATTTTTAATTTGCTACTCAATATTCAGTGACTTCTTCAAAGAATGGACATTTTGGCAATGGGATAAGTTAAAGCTCTGTTGAGTAATATAAAACTAAAACCAGCTCTTGGCTGGCAATATGAAAAGAACACTATTTTCATATGGAAAAAAACCCTTAAACCAGGAATAAAAGAACCTATTAATCTTCAAACAAAATAATTTGATTTAATTTTTTTCCTTTGTTTCAAAAATGAACACACACTTATCTCTTCACACACAAACAAATATAGCTTTTCTGCTCCTAAAGGCATTAAACTGCACAAAGCTTTGTGAGGAAAGCATGGATACAATGGTATTAGGCTGTCTAGAAATAAGGCTTTCCAGATTTTAAATGAAGTGCTTTTCTATAGGCTCTGTAGATTCAGGAGATTTAACACAGGGCTCACTGCTGGAAAAAAGTAATCCGTGGCTAAATTAATTCAAAGATGGAAGGAGAGGATTTTTTTGGTGGCTAGCGGTGAGGGGGGGGGGATACCCTAAGAAGCCAGATGTTGCTTTCTTGTGATACACAACACATATGTAGGGAAATAAATTAAGCTATCATGTTGCTTATATCCTGGACTGGAAGGTTTCTCTAGGGGTGGAGCATTATCTTCATTGAAAGTCAATGACCAAATGTCCCTGACAAAACCTATGAAGGAACAAAGCAGAATGCAGGTGATTTTCACAACAATTAGGGGTGGACGTTAATGAAGACAAGATCATCCTCTTTTTGGTTATACAGTGATACCTCGTCTTACAAACGCCTCGTCATACAAACTTTTCGAGATACAAACCCGGGGTTTAAGATTTTTTTACCTCTTCTTACAAACTATTTTCACCTTACAAACCCACCGCCACCACTGGGATGCCTCACCTCCAGACTTCCGTTGCCAGCGAAGCGTCCGTTTTTGTGCTGCTGGGATTCGCCTGAGGCTCCTCTCCATGGGAAACTCCACCTCTGGACTTCCGTGTTTTTGTGATGCTGCAGGGGAATCCCAGCATTGCAAAAACGAGCGCTTCGCTGGCAATGGAAGTCCGGAGGTGGGGTTTCCCAGCAAGGGGAGCCTCAATGAAATCGCAGCATCACAAAAACACAGAGGTCTGGGGGTGGGGTTTCGAGGACTTCGGTGTTTTTACGATGCTGCAATTTCACTGATGCTCCCTTCGTTGGGAAACCCCACCTCCGGACTTCCGTTGCCAGCGAAGTGCTCGTTTTTGCGATGCTGGGATTCCCCTGCAGCATAGCAAAAGCACAGAAGTCCGGAGGTGGGGTTTCCCATGGAGGTGAGCCTCAGGGGAATCCCAGCAGCGCAAAAATGGGCGCTTCAGCTGGCAAAAGGGGTGAATTTTGGCCTTGCACGCATTAATCGTTTTTCCATTGATTCCTATGGGAAACATTGTTTCGTCTTACAAACTTTTCACCTTAAGAACCTCGTCCCGGAACCAATTAAGTTTGTAAGACAAGGTATCACTGTATTAGGAACCATGATCCCAGTGTTGCTGGGTTGAACTCTATACAGACAAACAATTTAGGAAGCCATTTAATAGCATGCCATTTGAATGGTAACCAAGCCAGAATTCCAGCAGGCCAGTGCCTTGAATGCAGATGCTAGACACGTTTTCCTAACCCAGACCTTTTAAAAAGCAGAAGCCTCCTGGAATTGAAAGGCTGTTTACCAATCTTTCTCTGCCTATAGTTTCCTAGATCCACTCTCCCATTAGTTCTGACTCAAACTGGATAAGTAATTCAACATCAAGAGACCTCACCTCCACGATTCAGAAGCAGCAGCAGCTTCTCTGTAAATATTTTGATGTTCGAGTGCTTCTTCACAGTAGCCATGATCACATTATGCTCCGGAACTAAGAAACAAGAAGAGGGTTTATTAGAGATCTCTGCCTGCTTCATTGCTTCTGATCCCGTCAGTTGACTGAAGCCCATTCTGACCTGAGTTTGATGCTGAGGTTGTTATTCTCAAGAAATGGGCAGGTTTCTTTGGCCATGTCACTGTCAGAGCCTTATCATTCCAGGCTAGTCAAGGTTGTCTGGTGCTTGGTGAGACCGGCAATTTGGTCTAGTTGGCAGTCTTTGTGGTCTGCCCTCTGATCTTTGAGAAGGATCAGTTTTGCTATCCCTTAAGGCAGGGGTTCTCAACCTTTCTAATGCCGCGTCCCCTTAATACAGTTCCTAATGTGGTGGTGACCCCCCTCCAATGATAAGTCTAGCGCCAATTCTCCCAACGGAGCTTGAAGCTGATTGGCAGGAAGGTCGGAGGGGCCCCCCCACTGTAAAACCTGATTGGTCAGATTGTAAAAATAGGTTCTGAGGCGCCAGAATAGAAGCTTTTAGTTTTTAACACTGTGGGAATTTTGTCTTTTCCCGTGGTATTAGGCAACCCCTGTGAAATGGTCGTTCGACCCCCAGAGGGGTCCCGACCCCCAGGTTGAAAACCACTGCCTTAAGGAGTCAGCAGTCTGCTCTGTCCTCAAGAAGCTATAGCTACAGTCAATCATTTTGGACAATTTTCACCCTGTTTATAGCCATTACTTTTTAGAAAAAAGTGATTGCCTTGTAGCTTCAGAAGGCTCTTGTTCAAATTATCCAGACCCTTTCCAGGAAGGTAGAACTGAAAGTGCATTATTTGGACTTGTAGAGGACATCTGAAGGGAATAGAATGGGAGTAGTGGCCTCAGTCAGGTTAGCTTCAGGGCTGACACATTCATTCTTGCTCTCTTTGATCTCCTATCATGATTTCCCATCATGAACCATGGTATAATTGTGGACTGACTCAGGGTAGGTGTGGGGTAGGAGTTGGGAACACGGAATTATGCTAGTTCTCCTCTTTCCTCCAAAATTTGCCCCATGATTCATCTTTTCTGGAATGCTTCATGGCTTGATGTTCTCCTCATTCTTATTTAATATTTATTTATTTATTCGATTTTTATGCCGCCCTTTTAGACTCAGGGCGGCTTACAACACGTTAGCAATGGCACTTTTTAACAAAGCCAGCATATTGCCCCCACAATCCGGGTCCTCATTTTACCCACCTGGGAAGGATGGAAGGCTGAGTCAACCTTGAGCCAGTAATGAGATTTGAACCGCTGACCTGCAGATCTACAGTCAGCTTTAGTGGCCTGCAGTACAGCACTCTACCTGCTGCGCCATCCCGGCTCTATCTACATGAAGTCACCAAGTGAGGTCATTCAACAACACAGAGTGAGATCACCAATAGGCCAATAATACTCAGCTATGTATGTATGTCCATCCCTGACCAGCCAAGATATGCTGCTGAGTTTCTTTCTCAGTGCCTAGAAGTTGGGGGGGGGGGGGTCTGAATGCCTAGAAGTGCCTAGAAGTTGGGGGGGTCCAACCCTAGCTGGAAGAAGTGCTTTGAGGGTTAGGGTCTTCTGGATCAATGATTTTGCATCTTTAGTTCTGGGTGAGGTCGCATTACTCCAAACAGAACTGCTATACAATTTGGAGATCCTTCTTGATTTGTGTTTGAAGAGCAAATGGCAGCCATGGCCAGGGGTCCTTTGTGTTGTGTACTCATTCTTGTGTCAGTTGGGTTGTTCATGCGTTTGTTACCTCCCAAGTGCATATTTACTGTATATGATTCTTTAAAAACCAACCAATATAATTATGACTATGTTAGTAGATATCTCTTTATGGAACTACCTCCTGAATCTTTTATGAGCCTGGAACACATAACTGCACCTAGTCTATATTTGTACAACTCTACAATCAACAGCACTATTTTTAAAAGGTGCATTTTGCCTTTATTCCATATTGATTTTGTCTATTGAAGGATTTAATTGATATACAGAACCTGAGTATTATTCATCCTCAAAAAACAGTAGGTTATTGTAAGTTGGAAATGAGATGAAATAAAATATTATAAAATACATTTATAAATAAACAAACAAACAAATAAACAACCAACCAACCCTAGGTCTCATTTTAAGAGTCAGAGAAAATGGAAATTGAATGGAAATTGAATAGAAACTACAGAAACTTTGATAAATTAATGTAAAATACTTGGGTTTCTTTACTTTAATTTCAGAATAGGGTGGTTGTACAATGTTCGTCAGAACTTACCCCAGACTTCTGCAATCTGAATATGCTCCAGCCAGACTATTTGGAAATTATGTTAATTCTGCACTAATATATCCTATTATATCCTAATAAATGCTATTTTGGCAGAGATTGGCTTATGTTATGGAATTGTACTTGAAGACTTACGTTATGACAAACAAGCTGACTTTCCAATCAGCAAGCATCTAATTAATTAGAGTCAAAGTTATTCCCACAAATTTAAAAAAACTGAGCTCACCTACTCTTTGCAGCTGGTAAGAAATATCTAGTAAGAGCTCAACCAATGCCCCATAGTGGTGACCCATTGGTATTGCTTCTCCCTTTGGAATCTATGTTATTATGTCATACATTTATTTATTGGATTTGTATGCCGCCCCTCTCCGTGGTTTTCCACTGTATCCCAAACAAAAAAGAATATTTCCCAAAGCTGGATAGTCCTGCAGATGTTTTTGGCTAATTTCTAATTAAGCCACATAATGAAGGAAGGAAAACAATGAATAAAAAAGCAAAGAAAGCAAACTTGATCAGGTCTCATGATTAATTCTGTGTCTCAAGAAAAAAAAAATCCTACATCCCCACCCAAATACTAATGATGTTTTTCCTTATCTACATAACAAGCTGCTGATTATAATAAGTGGAGTTTTTTAAATTTCTTCCTCCATCAAAATGATGCAATGTGGGATGGCATCATTTACAAACGCATTAAGCAATTAAGATGTGACAGTTACCACGTGACAGTGTTAAGAATTTGCCAATTTTCTTGGGATTAAGAGGCAAGAGCACATCACAGCGTATTGTGTATCTTGCTTTATTTTTTATTTTTTAAAGCTTGCAATCACTACCAGCCAGAATAAGTTAAGCTGCCTCCCAAAAGGTTTTCAGCTTGGCCAGAATATGAAAGAGCAGGCATTCCAGAAGAAAGTACCCAATAGAGTATCTTTGTAAAAGAGACGCCAATGCTTCTACAGTTAATGAGATTCACAGGGCACAGCAAGGGATAAGCAGAAAATCTGCCACTCACTAAAAGGAGGAAGATGCCTGGTTAACTGCAGAATTACACTGATAAGAGTCCTGTGAAGTGCTCTCTCCTTTAAAGCGGAGGGTTACTGAAGTTTTAACCCATGCAACCCAGGCTTTTTACACACCAGCAGGACTGTGAAGTGGTATTGCAAAATGGAAGGCGGTCCCGCTATAAGCAAAGCAGAAATCTTATCCCACTGTTGCAACTCTTGAATTCCTAGTTGCAAAATGAAGGATTATGGGACCCACACTTTAGTCACAGGGGAAAGCAGCAGAAGCAAGGAGATATCTGATTCAGGATGAATCACTCCTAGGAGTTTGGGAATGAAATGAATGCACTGTAATACATTAATGAAGCTACAATAGTACAAGATAGCCTGTCAAAAGGCTAATTAAGAGGCGACATGAGGCTTATAAATAATCATGTGTGCAATTAAAATAGAAAATGCTTCTTCACCCTGCCCTCAAAATATTAGAATATAAATTTATTTCCTGAGTGTTGGAGAGATTCAGACTGAAGATATCGTTCTTAATTTACAATACAGTTAACTGTAAAATGTGGTGGCCGCCATAGACTTTAAGGGATGCAGGTGAAGTCATGAAGAATGCAGCTACCTAGTTTTGATAGTTAATCAAATGCCAGGATTAAAGGCAGTGGGCTTCTTGGCTTCCTTTTACTCGATACATTGAAGCCTGAGGTAGCTATCCATGTGTATCCTTTGCACGAGGAGAAAGTTTTAATGAGAAATTCCCTTAAGAAGCAATTTTATATCTGTGGATAAAAAGATTTTATCTTTGGGAGAAAAGAGATATTTAGGACTAGGAGAAGATGGCAACAATACAGTGCCTGGACTTTGTTCAGGTCTGAGTGGCGAGAAACAGACTCAGGATCAATCCTGTCAAGACTGAGTGCACTGGTTGTTTGGACCCCTTGGATCTGGGATTTTTTCAGTTTTTGTCTTGGATGGGGACTAGCATGCAACTTGAAGGTCTTCCTGAAGTCATCACTATTGCTTCAGTAGCATTACAAAGGTGCAGTTTTACCTTTGTAGAAATAGGATTACATGGGAGATGGTCTTTTGGGAAACAAATCAAAACCTTGCTCAACATTGGGACAATTTATCACATGTTCTGGGGCACTGTGCTGCCATACCAAGGTTAGCTGCTTAAGGATTAACTGGTAAGTTCAGGAACAAGTTTAGCATTCCTTAAGAATATCTGCCCTCTTATTTTCAGAATTCTGAATCACAGAATAACATAGAAACATAGAAACATAGAAGACTGACGGCAGAAAAAGACCTCATGGTCCATCTAGTCTGCCCTTATACTATTTTCTGTATTTTATCTTAGGATGGATATATGTTTATCCCAGACATGTTTAAATTCAGTTACTGTGGATTTATCTACCACGCCTGCTGGAAGTTTGTTTGTTTGAAGTTTGAGTATATCTTATTCTACAATAGTGCTGTCAAACTCCTGGCCATGGGCTGGATGGGTCACATACTGGCCACACACAAGGTTTAGCGAAGGGGGGGGGGGAGAGAGGAAAAGTCCCAATATGTCAGGTGACGCTGCCATGATGATGCGAGCTTGACACCCCTGTTCTCCAACATGGGTGCAAATTGAGGCTGTTTTCAAGTTAGCATATGACAATAAAAAAAAGTTCCCCATGAATTGAAACCCCAATATAATCTCAGTTGGGAAAAAAAACTTTCTGCCACTGACCTGGAATGTGAATATTAAAAGCCAGAAGAACATTAACGAACAGATCAGGCAGCTGGTCTGTGCTATCTGAAGGCAATCCATCTTCAATCACATGCAGCAGGAACTGAATAAATTGGGAATTGAGATGCTCTGTGGAAGGAAATAAAGGACAGAGACATTGAATTTTTACATGGAAAGGAATAACTCTAATATGAGATGGGTATTAGCCTTACTGAAGCCAACCTTAGCTAGTTGGCACTTGGTTAAGTTGGTGAGATACGTAGGAGAGAGATTCCAGTTTACTTGTAGACCTAGATGATAAACTCAGACCTCCCGTGGAAGATTTCTAAAGTAGCGGGTGGGGAGAGCATAGTTTGGAGGGGAGAATGATATGGCCTAGAGCAGGGATCTCCAACCTGTGGGCCACGGCTACTGGCAGGCCGTAGCTTATTTGCAACTGGGCCAAGTAGCTGGCAGGCTGACTTGTGGGCACAATCCTACTCGTATGAGCAGTAGGCTAACATGCGCGCAGAGTCACACCAGTGGCAAGCGCTGGCAATTGCAGACCCACTTGCACAAGCAGCGGGTGTCCCACTGCTCATGCAAATGAAGCTGTGCATGCATGTGCCTGTCCCTCGCACAAAACCATCCCCTCTCCCCCCCCCCCATCACCAGGTCACCAACCCAGAAAGATTGGGGAATGCTCAGTGAAGGGCTACCAAAAATTTTACTATCACACTGTGGGCGTGGCTTATGTATTTTCTTTCAACATCTTTCAGTGCAAAAGAGTCTACGGAGAGGGGCGGCACACAAATCTAATAAATAAATAAATTGGGTGCTCTGGGGTGGAGCTCCATTTTCGCTACCCTCACTGCGTTTCCACCCCCCCTGTCGGGGCAGTAGCCCACCCCTAGAAACTCTGCTCTAGAGGGAAGTCTAAATAAACATCGTGTTCACTAATCTCCATGCACCGTTGTATTCATTCATTCATTCATTCATTCAATTTTTATGCCGCCCTTCTCCTTAGATTCAGGGCTGCTTACAACATGTTAGCAATAGCACTTTTTAACAGAGCCAGCCTATTGCCCCCACAATCCGGGTCCTCCCAGGATTTGTTTTTATTTATTGAATTTATAGGCTGCCCTTCTCCTAGCGGACTCAGGGCGGCTTACAGAAATAAAATATTAACAAAGATTGTTTTTCAATTGGAGAGGAAAAGGGTTTGGGGAGATTGAAGGCTAAGTGAGTTTTCCCACTGCCTGCCTAAAGGTTACATTCTAACCTCGTTACTGAAGGTTCCGCAAAGACTCCCACTTCAAAATTGAACCCTTCACCACCAAGGAACAGACTTCTTGAAAGCTCTCTCTATGCCAGAGATAACTCTCTTTACCAACAGCATCACAAAACACATATGGACTTAATTACCTGTTCCACAACAATTTGTCTAGTTAGAATTAGGCTTAAACATTAGCCATCCATCTTTGTTTGGTGCATTTATTATGAAAGCTCTACAGCTTATGGGAGAATAAGCTGATCTTAGAAAACCAAGATGAAGCAGCAAAGCCAGTAGAGGTCTTTGCTTGTTCTCTTATGTTGTCCAACTTGGCACATATTGCTCCCAAAATTCCAAGGGAACTGACATCTTCTTTAATGCTTTCCTGCTGCCCTAAAGCTGCTATCTATTCTGTTAGACAAACAATAGTTTGAAGAAGCAGGGTTATCTGGATCATCCTTGGAAGATAAATTGGTGATTTATTGCTTTCTACTTGTTGGTGATGAAAAAAAATGTACTCCAGATACTGCATCAGTTTGTAGTTCGGTCTTAAACTCCTCACTCCTCTTATTTCTGTTTAGCAAGAAATACACTATAAGCCACCCTTTATTCTTTCTAAAGTATTCCCCAAATCTACCAGGGTCTAATTATAACCCTTCAATGCAGTAAAAATAACTTTTAATTCTAATACAACATTAGACATTTATTTTATTTAAAGTTCTTCTGCACTGGTTGATAGCCTAGATTCTCTTGATGTTATGTATCAGAATTGATATATAACATTGATATATTAAAAATTACACATATATTTGACATACAATGCAAAAAGTGTAAAGAACATTGGGATCTAGTCTATGGCTTGTTCTAGAATTCCTGAAGCCTACTGATTAACCAATTGCTGTCACAACTTTGCATAGTTTCTGTTTAGGACTTAAATATTTTTATTATACTTCAGGCACTTTCCCATTTAGTAAGAGATCTGGAAATGCAAAAGAGTTAAGAGAGATCTAGAAGTACATGAGTCCTATTAAATGGCTATTTGCCAAATATTTCTCCCTATGTTGTAAATCATTCTTACCATAGTGATGGTATGGCAGAGGTTCTCCCATACAAAATATCATTGCCAGCACCAATGCAGAGTAACACATCTTCTGATGATCTAGGGGGGGAAAACAAATAATTAGCTCTAACAATATCACCATGGCAGAGTATCATGCATTCACGTTCTCAGAATTTACCATATTATTCAGTACAGAATATATTTTCCCTGCTGGACATCTATATATCCACAACTGAAAAGTATATGTAACAAATGCATTAAAAAAAACCAACCAAACCACATATGGACACTTTAAATTAGTACATATCTCAGTATGAGGAGATAGTGTATACTAGCCCACAACAACCACAAAGAAGCCTTGAGTGTCAATGTTCTACAATAAGTATCATTTTAAAATTGGTGTTCATCATCATCTTCTCCTAATTTGGTTACAGCTTCATTTACATTTACTCTGCTGGTTGAACCACAGGGGTAGCTCCCTTCTGATATATTAGGAAACTCATTCTAGGAACTAACAATGTCTCAGAGTGGTTGACACTAGCTTATGCGATAATAAAACCAGTTATTGTGTGCCTTTTTCTGACACTCTTTCCTTAAGCATTCAATGGCATATTTCTGTTTTGAACTGCCCTTCAGAAAATCTGAAACCCCAAAACTGACAAGGCTGGCTAATCTGTAGGATAAGTAGACATATTTATGCCATGGCTAAGCAACTAGGTCATATTCTGCAAATACAGAATAATTAACTTCTTAGCGACTTGTTCGCTGAGCAGAAATTATGCCAGTTGGAAGGTTGCTTGTTTCCAGATGTATCTTAAAGCTTAAACCCTTGTAAATTTCTGCACAATCCCTTTATAAAATAAGGTAGGAAAGTTGGTGGAAGTTAATGCTCTGGACTGCATTCCTAGGGACAATATATTTTATGGCACTAGTTGAAGGCTTGGTCCTAAAGTCCCCGGTGGTGCGGTGGTTAGAATGGAGTACTGCAGGCTACTTCTGCTGATCGCCAGCTGCCAGCAGTTTGGCAGATCAAATCTCAGTTAGCTCAAGGTTGACTCAGCCTTCCATCCTTCCAAGGTTGGTAAAATGAGGACCCAAATATGCTGACTCTCCGTAAACTGCTTAGAGAGGGCTGTAAAAGCACTGTGAAGCGGTATATAAGTCTAAATGCTATTGCTATTTGAGAGGCGATTCTGGGCATAGATTCTGGGGTTTTATTTCACTCCTGCTGACAAGAACCACATTCCTTGCTGCTGGCCGTTAGTGTCCACTAACATGGACTATTGTTGCAGCAGTTTATTTATTTATTTATTGGATTTGTATGCCGCCCCTCTCCGTAGACTCGGGGAGGCTAACAACAGTGGTAAAAACAACATGCGACAATCCAATACTAAAACAGCTAAAAACCCTTATTTTAAAACCAATCATACATACAAACATACCATACATAAATTGTAGAAGCCTAGGGGGAAAGAATATCTCAGTTTCCCCATGCCTGACGACAGAGGTGGGTTTTAAGAAGCGTAGGAAAGGCAAGAAGGGTGGGGGCTATTCTAATCTCTGGGGGGAGTTGGTTCCAGAAGGCCGGGGCCGCCACAGAGAAGGCTCTTCCCCTGGGTCCCGCCAAACGACATTGTTTAGTTGACGGGACCCGGAGTTGACGATTGTTGCCTATTTTCAAATTTAACCTCCAAGAGGAAGAGAAGCACAATATTTAAAAATAAATAAAAGTTTAAAATAGATCTCCATATAAGGTACATTTAATATAATATATTCTCTAGCTATAACTTAAGCACCTTCCCTAAAACAAGAGAAATATTTTCTCTAGAAAAGATCAGTCTAAGCAAATGTGAGTGGAAACCTTAGGAGACTCAGTAACATTCCAGGTGTGCAGTTTTGCTTCCCTTCCAAAACACATACAGACCTCATGCATCAACCTGTCCCAGAGTCTCCTACTGCAGCATAATTTTCACTTGCAGCGTCTATACATGAATGCTCCACAGAATCACAGCCGCTGTCTTTCCTGAATCTTAATTAGTTGGCATGTTCCAACAGGGGTTTACGTGAGAAATGCTGCCTAAGAGGCACATGGCTACCACGAAACACACTTTGTCCTATTTATAATAGATCATGCAGAAATGTATGAAGTTGTGGTATTACATGCAATAATGAATAATCCAATGAAAGGTGTTTAAATAAGGACTGATGCTTAGGTTATCCATCTTGCAAGATGACTAGAAACATAGAAACAAGAAGGTTGAGGGCAGAAAAAGACCTCATGGTCCATCTAGCCTGCCCTTAATACTATTTCCTGTATTTTATCTTAGGATGGATATGTGTTCATCGCAGGCATGTTTAAATTCAATTACTGTGGATTGACCAACCACGTCTGCTGGAAGTTTGTTCCAAGCATCTACTACTCTTTCAGTAAAATAATATTTTCTCACATTGCTTCTGATCTTTCCCCCAACCAGCAAATTCAACCAACAAATGCTCTACCCTCCACATCAGCAAAAAGTCACCCACTAAAAGTCACTGCCTCTTGGTTTCTAGCCTGGTGCCTTAACCATGAGACCAAAGTGGTTACTATCTTTCTGGAAGACTGCATCACTCTCCCCCCTCTGTTTGTGCTGAATTTGTTTTCCAGCTTTAGACCTACAGATGTATCACTGTAGCAGCTGTAACTGTTTTTCAAATGGGAATGGATGGCAACTGGCAGCTGACAGACCACATCTGGTTCTCCTTGACATCTTCTCTGAGTCCTTTACCTTATGTTCATCTCTACAGGCAAATTACACGTAGAGATGAAAAACCAGGAGTAACTTTGAATTCCTCTCATTTACTCTCCTGGCAGAGGAATGAATGTAGAGTGCCTTTGGGCAGTTAACAAAACATTGCCAGAAATTTTAACCTATGGAGTTCATGCTTTGTTTGCAACAAGCCAGGCCTCTATGAACAAAATATTTCATGCTGCAAAAAAGCTAATCTTCTCCAATGTAGAGCTTCAAGCTTACTGCTTCCAGCATAAGGCAACTCTAGTATAAAATATATCATTATATTTTGCTACTATGGCACAAAGGTGAGTAGCTGTTACTTGCTAAAGAGGGAAAGAACAGGAATAATTAAAGATCTGCAAGAATTACATCAAATCACTAGAACCTCAAAAGATAAAGACAGCTGATACATCAAACAGACATGAAATTGCAAGACTTGTTTTAGTTACTTCAACTAAAGGAAACAGAACAGGGCTGTCAAACTTGCAGCCTGCAGGCCGGATTGTATCATGCGCTGGCCAAGCCCATGCCTGGTTTAGCAAAGGTGAAAAAGTCCCAAAAAGTCACGTGACCGCTTCTATGACAACATGAGTTTGACTCCCCTGAAATAGTGTCCCAAACAAACCATTCTACAAAAAAGGCCATTGTTGTACCACAGGTGTATTGTGTTTCTTTTTAAAAAAGAGTGGATTTATTTATTTATGTATGTATGTATGTATGTATGTATGTATGTATGTATGTATGTATGTATGTATGTATTTATTTATTTTGATTTGATTTGTATGCTGCCCCTCTCTGTGGACTCAGGGCGGCTAACAACAGTGATAAAAACAGCATATAACAAACAATTTTATGGAGAAAGCAACAATCAACTGTATTCCCTTCTGAAGATATAATACTGCAAATCACCAGGACACTCTGCAGCCAATGGCAACACACACATAGTAAGCCAGTTTTGAGATGTGCCTGAAAAAAATGCTTCTCTTACAATTTCGGATCTACATCAGCATTTTCTGAACTTGACATTAAAGTACATTTTATTTTTCTTTAAATGCTGCAAAAGAAAGCAGCAAGGAGGAGGGAGGTGATGCTCAACAAAGCAGGATTAACATTAAAGCTGTGCGTGTAACTTGGGCCTGTTGATGTAGAGACCACCTTACAACTGTTCTAGTTCATTGGGCCTTACTGTATCCTAGAGAAAACTTTCCAGAAGGATACTTTAAAGCAGGGGTCCCCAACCTTTCAAACCTCAGGGATCACTAAATTCATAATTTTAAATCCCACGGACCACTAATATGATTTGCCTAATGACCGGATGGGTGGGTGTGGCTATGTGGTCATGTGACTGGGTTGGTGGAACGCAGTGGGGTAGCGAAAATGGAGCTCCACCCCAGAGCACCCAATTTGCACTAAAAGAAGTTGAAAGAAAATGCAGGGCATCCTGTATAAGCCACGCCCACAGTGTGGTAGTAAAAGGTTTGGTAGCCCTTCACTGGGTGTGGCCAACTTTATGACACTCAAGGGGCAACTCGCTGGCCTCTACTCACCCCTCCCCTCACAGCCACTCTTCGCCTGCCCACCTGGGCTCCTTAGGGCCCCAACAGGAAGCAGTTGTTGGAGCTAAGCAGCCACTATGAGAAAGAGTTGGCAAAACAGCTGGCCCAGTTCAAATTGGATCTGACCGAGAAGGAGGCTCAACAGGAACACCTCACTAAGGATTATGGAGATAGACTTTCCAAGCAGAGGGAAGACTTGCAGGAGTGCAAGGCAAGGTACAAGTGCCTGGAGGGTCAGCGGGCTGAGATGGTCATCCAGTTTCAGGCCATGATGCAGTCCCATTGGAACAAGGCTCTCCGGCTCTTTGCCACCAGTAGTGTTTTCCTCCAGCCTTTGCCCAAAACCAGGAGGCTGAAGCAGACCCCAAGTTGGAATTTTTGCCCCCATCTGCCCCGCACAAAAAGACTCTAAAGGGACTTTCTGCAGCAACACAACAGTTCATTGCACATATCTGGCCCAGGGCCCTAGTTTGAGCACCCCTGATTTAGTGCAATATAAAAAATGCAAATAATTTTTCTGCAGATCACCAAAATTTTCTCGCAGACCACCAGTGGTCCAAGGACCACCAGTTGGTGACTGCTGCTTTAAAACACTACAGCCAGATGTGTGACAGCAAAGAAACATTGTGGTGCAAACTAACTCACAAAGGAAAACCGGGCAGCAGCCATAACGCTAGTGTCAGAGGAGGTG
Organism: Erythrolamprus reginae; assembly: GCF_031021105.1. Taxonomy (NCBI): domain Eukaryota; kingdom Metazoa; phylum Chordata; class Lepidosauria; order Squamata; family Dipsadidae; genus Erythrolamprus; species Erythrolamprus reginae. The sequence continues at coordinate 78,962,319 of NC_091951.1, forward strand.
TGGTATGGTTCCATCAAACTCGTTTAGAATCTAATGTTTTTAGCATCCCATGTTTCTCTTTAAAACTGGGGAGCTAAAATTGGGCCGCTATGGCAAAGCTACTGCAGGCTTGGCACCAATCTGAGTTGCTTGAGAGTCAGCAAGGATTACCCTGATCTCTGCCAGCCACAAAAAAAGTATTAGACACTCTGCAATCTATCAGAAGATGGATCAGCCTCAATTCCCAAGTTTCTAGCACCAAAATAAGCTTCCATCACTATACCATACAAAGTCATTTTTCATGAGGAATCCTGTTTACAGTTCTTTGATAGCAACAGGGGAAAAAATACCATCCAAGCAGCGAGCTACAAAAGAGCTCTCAGAAAGGAATGAAAGCAATGCAAAGTGCTCGGCATCTTTTGCCGCTTATTCGTTACTATAGCATTCCCCTTTGCCAATTGTTATTTTAAATAAACCACCATTTGATCATCAGTGAAAAAGGCATGATAGTTTTTGCCAACGAAGAGTACATGTCAATCAATGAAGAGTCACTTATACATTAGCAGTGACATGCACGAAATATAGATGTAAATCATAGCCATGAAAAACACAAGCTTGGGCTAGAAAACATGGCAAGGAGCAAACAGATAGGACTGAAACTGATACCCCAGTAGCTGGACATGTTTGGGGTTCCTATTCTAACCTCACATGCTCCTCTGCTGGTAGACTCAACTTATTGGACATAGAAAAGTGGAATTAAATGTAAGAGTAGTAGCAATAATAAGAAGGTGGAGGTGCTTTTAGTGCTGCTGCTAATTTTATGCCATTTAGAAAAAAACAAAACCCAACCACAAAGCCAGAGTCTAACACCAAATAGATGGAATGTCCTACTTACAAGAAAGTATCAAGAGACAACACAAAGGCAAAAAACCTAACACAACATGCATATTTTGTGTGAGTTTAACAGGATATGCAGGAGGACTTGGAAAAAGAGAAAAAAGGATGAAGATAAAGACACAATAAGACTCCCTAATCATCTGGCTGCCAACTAACACAATGGTAAAAGAATATAAACATTGAATGAATGATAGCAGGAATTTCTTAAGAGGAAATGACTGAATATAGCAGCATGTAACAGACTGGCATTAGTGATGGACAGAACTGAATCCAGCTGTTTAGATGGTGACAAGCCAGCACCCCTCTTGAAGCAGAGGCAAACACCCTGCTAACATAATGTGTCGGCATCATTTTTAATCTCCACTATCAAGCTGCAGAGAGAAATAACACCCCCAAATTTCTGCAAACAAAAGTAGAAATATTTGGCCTTCTGATATGGCAGGCAACCAATAAACTCCTGTGATAAAAAGAAAACTAGTGAGCGAGTATGTGTACACAGCCAAATCTCAAAAGGACAAGCATAAAAAAAAAAAATCATAATCCAGTACTTGGATCAGAATCTTTCCTAGAGCAATTGCATAGTTATGTGTAAAGGTGGTTATTACAGCTGCATATTCAAAGGATGCTTCATGATGGCTGAGAATTCTACAATCCAACAAATCTACTCACAGAGAAAGGTATGGCTATTTCAAACAATTGTGCATAGGCGCTTCATTCATACCTGCACCCCAAAGCACCTGTGTGTCTTTGAAAAGAAAGCCCTGCATATCCCTACTAATAATTTCCAACATGACTTATTCAGGATTTCCTGTTTCATTTTGGTAAAGTTGCCCACCAGTTGCAGGGAAGAAGAAGAGTCTTGATGGGCAGATTCAGACCCAGATGGAGCAAGGCTTTGATCAAATGAAAAATTGTTTCCTAGCTCAGCCTCTGCTTCTATCATATTTTGTCTATTCGCAATGAAGAACGACCATTCTAGTGTCTTATCAGCTGTCATTGATATTTAGGGCAAATGCACTCCAACATATTCTCTTAGAAGTTTTTCATCTTAAAACTTTTTCTTAAAAGAAAAATATACCAAAGCAGTTGATCATGTTTATTAATGTGGTCTATTTAAATCCTAGATAAAAGTGTAATTCCCAACAAATCAGATTATTTTTAGTGATACGTCATTTAAAATAAAGTTAATATATCTAATTATAAGATTGAATGCTTTGTCCTGCCAATAAGGCAATGTTGGCAACTCCATGCATAAAGTTTTCTTGGCAATGCTATGAAGTGGCTTGTCCCTGTTTTCTTCCAACCTCTGCATTTATCCACCAAGCCTTGAGTTCCAAGGGCTTTCCTATTTAAGTACTATGCAGAACCGAGCATGCTTAATTTCTGCTGCTACCTGCTGATGCTGGAGCCAATGGATTAACAAAACAATTACGGCACATTTTCCATGTTTTTTGTTAACAGCCAATAAATGTTCAGCAATATTATATGAATGTTTCTCCAAGTGATGGTCAACAGCTATGATCTTTCTATCAAGTGCCAATGATGGTTCTTGCTTTCAAAGCTGAAGTCCAACATAAAAGTTATTCAAGAGTATCAGAATCCCATCTTAAAACAACTTTTATGACAGATTTCCAGAGAAACAATGGCAGACTAAGATGATTAGACTTTTAATGGAACATAGTGGAAAATGAAGATGATGAAGGAACTGGCTCCCTGAATTCCTCTCTCTCTAAGAAGGAGAGGACTTGGGACCACCCACATTGTCCTTACAGATGTTGCCATGAAGGACTGCAAAACAGCAATCTCCAGCTTGTTTTAGAGCTTTGGGAGCTGGACAGACAGCTTTGCCAATCCATGATTCTTTTTAAACCCTCTCCCCTCATGAGAGAGAGAAAAAGGTTATGTTCTAGCCAGATCCATGCCTCCATCTTCACTTCTATATAACATGGTACATAACTGTCAGGCACCACGACAAAAATAAAAAATCCCTTTGAAATTTGCTGCTAAAACTGATTACAATTTTAAAAATTCAAAAAAGCATAGAGTTGGAAAAGGCCACTGAGGGCATGAAGTCAAACCTGCTGTCCAGTTATGGAATCCAAAGCAAAGCATTTCCAATCAATTCAACAACTCTGGGTAACTGGTTTCATTGTCAAGGTCTCTTAAGGTTCCCCCCCCCGCCTAACATTTTACCAGAATCTATCTTCTTTTAACATAACTTAATTCAGTCTCCTGCACTCACAAATGTTAGATAATAGATCTTGATCTTCTATGAGGTATCTTTCCAGATATTTGGACAATGGTTTCATTTCCTCCCCCCTGTTGTGATTCAGCCTGAGGCTCCTCAGGGACCGGCTGCGTCTCTGCTGGATCCAGGCCCGGAGGAGGAGGACAGTGAACAGGAGGGGTAGGACCAGGCAGACGGGGGAGAGGAAAGTTAGGAAGAGGATGAGGGGGAGCAGCCTGAGAGCCCTGGGGGGGGGGGGGCTCTCTCCCCAGCCAGTAGCCTGGCCTCATTGGATGAGGAAGCACAGGCTATAATTGACATGAGACAGCGACGTGCAGCTCAGAGACGGGACCAATTAGAAAGGTATTGGCATCACTGAATTGGCAACAGCTGGGTTTGGGTGTGGTTCTCCTCAGCAGGGTTTAAAAGGCAGGCAAGCCCTTTCAGCCATGTGGAGCGTTATCAACTGGATGTTCTGTGACCCTGCTTTGCTTCTTGGCGTCTCTGATCTTGGCTTGTGGCCTAGAAGACTGGAAGACTTGGGGGAGGCATATGTTTGTTATCTCCAATGTTGTTTTTGACAGAAAGAATCCTGTTTTACTTCATGGCCTTCATGAAACATCTTTGAAGTTTCAGGGTGTTCCTGTTTGTAAGGACATTTTCTGTTACCTGTGTTTGCTTTGAATTCTATAAACTGCCTTTGCTTTTTACCAGTGTGTCTGGATTCTCTTTTTGGGTTGGTGTTTGCTTCTGGAAGGACCCAGACAGAACACCCCCCCCCCAATCTTTTAAATATTAAACATATCACCAGCAGAGCTTCTTTTTGAGGGAGACAGGCAGCTTAGAAATATGAAATATAAACAGTCTTTGTTTGCTTTTTTCCCAAATCTATGCAAATATTTCTGTATCATGGTACCCAAAATGAGACATGTTCTTCAAGGCAGGATCTGACCAAAGCAGAATAAATTTAAAACATTACTTCTTATAATTGTACTTGTGTTGGTGCAGTCAAAATTAGCATTTTCATTTTTGCAGCCATATTAAACCAATGGCTGGTATTCAGTTTATTATTCCAAAAACTGAGAGCATTTGCACCAAGACAAATTTCTTGTGTGTCCAATCACAGTTGGCCAATAATAATATAAAATCTAAAAAATTCTAAATTCTAAATGTAATCAACAATTCCCATATGTATTCCACCCACTTCTTTACCAATTCAAAAACAAAACCTTGAAGAAAGAAGACTCAGAACTGACCCTTAGGACTGCCCAGTCAATACTTCTCTCCAAACTGATGAAAAATCATTGAATAAATTGTTATGGGGTACATTGTCAAATACTACAAGATATATATTGTCTACGGCATTTCTATATTCTATTAAATAAGTACCGTTATAGTCTTTAAATGTAATTTTCCTTCCCTACTACCTGTATCAGGAACTCTCAATGAAAAGGAAGAGGTTATTATCTGTAACTTTGTGACTACGTATTACTTAAATCTATATCCAGATTTTCCACAGCACAGATCATCACTTCAATTACTTCAATACAGCAATGTAGTGATGTATCATCAGGAGAAGAAAAAATTGTATTTGATCTGAGCCATAGGAAGATTTACTGTATAAAATATGCCTCACCTTGGGTATGGGTTTGCATGTCTCGGGCTAGCTCCATTGGCAGGACAGAATTAACCAGAGCAGAAATAATAGCAGCATCCAAATTGCACATTGCTCCAAAACATTTCAGAAGCATCAGGCGTAATGGAACTCTGTGCTCCTTAAGAAGAAAATTATTTTTAATTAACAAAACACCCAACTATAAATAATGCATGTTCCTTTGCTATTGCTATTCAGGAAGTGAAATATTCCAGGTGCAGCTCAGAAAATAATTATTCCATGCTGACCGCAATCATTTCAGTAAGCAAATTATTTTATTTATTTAAAACATTCATACAGTATGGCTGCTCATCTTATACCAAACTCCAAATGACTCCCAAACAACAATTAAAAAACATAAAAATCATATTATTATTATTATTATTATTATTATTATTATTATTATTATTATTATTATTATTATTATTATTATTTTAAATTGGATTTGTATGCAGCCCCTCTCCGCAGACTCGGATGGTTAAAACAGCAAACATTAAAATAACATCTGGCATTAAGTCAGGCTCTTGACATGCAGTCCCCTGATGCTATCCCAGTGCTTTGGGGGAGTAAAGTCAGATCTTCAGTACTTTCCAGAAGTCCAGAAAGAGAGAAGCCTGCCAGGAATAATGTTCTGTAGGCTGCCACCAGAAAAGGCCTGTTTGCCATATTCTGGACCGGATGAAGATTCTGGGTGGTCTTCAAAGGCAGCCCCAAATAGAACCCTCTGCAGTAATCCAAATGGGAGATGATCAAGCCACGAGTGACCCTGAGTCAGGTCTCCCAGTCCAGGAAAGGGTGCAATTGGCAAACCAGACAAATATGCACAAATCTAATGTATTAGATTTGTCTTGTACGCTTTGTTTTTATATTTTTTCTGTGAGTCGCCCCGAGTTTTCGGAGAAGGGCGGCATACAAATCTAACAAACAAACAAATAATAAATCCACATAGAATGGCTATTCAGAACATCAGAAATTGTAAAGATGCTAATATTTTATCACTACATGTTTTATCCTATTTTTTTATTTATTTATTGCTCTCCAGATCATAGGTGTGAAACTCAAGGCCCGCAGGCCGGATGCAACCTGTAGAGTGCTTAAATCCGGCTTGTAGGGCCAGCCTGGGAATATCAAAGGATTGGCCTGCGGTGCCTCTACCACTGAAAATGGGCCTAAAACGAGTGTAAGGCAGATTAACTGTTTTCGGTCTCCACTGTCTCCAGCAGCATTCTTCCAGTCGAAAATGGGCTATGCGGGGGCCTTGGGTGGCCTGTTTTTGGCTGACAGTGCTGCAGGAGGCCATGGAGGGTGGAAGCAAGGTGCAGGGTGGACGTGTGTGGCCCTCCCATACCCCATTTTGGCCGGTAAATGCTGCAGAAGGCATCCATCCTGTCTCCCCTCCTCCCCTCCTCCCCCCCCCCGGCCCACGGAGAACTACAATGCTGATCTGGCCCTCGAAGAAATCCAGTTTGACACCCCTGCCCTAGTTAAAGATGAAGTGCTTCCAAGAATCATGTCACAGTTAACCTGCCTTACACTGGTTTTCATACATTTTCTAGTATTGCTCTAAGGCTGGGGTGGCTCAGTGGTTAGGCTACTTCATCTAACTGCTAGTTGTTTATTGCAAGCTCATGGTCTCTACAAGAATCTGGTCAAAGCAAATTGGTAGATAAGAATCAAAGGAATTCAAGATTTAGATCTCTTGTGGGCATGAAGGGACTTAAGTCTGATGATGTGTTTGACCCCTCCCTCAGGCTCAGCCTACAAAATGCATATTACCCCAAATGCTATTGTTATTTCTATCTACTTTCCCCCCAATATAGAAAATCCAAAGCAAACTTTTGGGAATAGTCTATTGTTTTAGTGTGCTGACAGCAGACATTCTAATTTAGCCACTGATCTTACTTACTTCTATGTTCAAATTTATGAATATGCAAGGAAGAATTAAACTATTCAAGATTCGGTCAAACTTATATGTCTTAAGTGCAATGTCATACCATTTGGTAATATGTCACAAGAGATAATACTGATTCAAAATCATTCCACCTGCACATCTTCTTGCATACTTCTGGATCTGCATCTGTCTGTAAAAATGAATTGGGGGGGGGGGGATCAGTGTTCAGAATAGAGACCCAAAGGAAGAGTTACTCCAAATTCTAGTCTATTTCCAATGTTGATAGTACTAAAACTGTATGTACTGTACATTTAAACAGATTTTGCTCACAAGAATGTTTCTTTCTCTTCCTGCCTCTGTCTCTTGGGTAACACTTGTACGTTCTATGTTATACACATTCTTATAGGAAGAAATATCTAAGAGCCTTTGGAACAAACTCATAAATATCTTACTTGAAAAAGAGCCAAACCTAGATGAAAGATGAATGTTATTTATTCACTTGGAGAGGATTACATATTGTTTAATGAGCTTGACAATTACTGGAACATTTATTCTGACTACACCTGAGATGAGTTAGCTCAAGAAGCAACAACATAATATTTAGGATGTCATCTAACTTGACTATAGTATTAGGAATGTTATTATTATTTTAGAGAGAAGGTAACATTTATTGTTCCATTTGAGAATTTTAATCACTTGGTTGGCACCAAAAAAATTGAGCTTCTCTCGATTCCAAGACCTTTGTTTTGTGAACCGCCCATCCAGGTATTATCTTATCATTCACTTTCCATTTGTAATAATCAAAGTGCTGAGCAGTAAACTTTATAAAGAGCCTGTCTCTGCCAAGGCAACGAATTACCAGAATCTGAAGTAGTTCTTCCAAATAACAGCAAATGACATTTTCATCTTCATAGAGGGCCCAACTGCGCTGTTGGGCATCATCTTTGTGCCGAGCCAGATCTGTAAATATCACCTTCAGTCTTTCTTCATCATGGCAAATATGGCCAGAAGGCAAACCTGAACAGAGATCCTGCAAGGAAAGGAAATAATCTTAACCCATGTTAACAGGAAGTACTGCTGCAGACGCTCCAGTTTTCAAATCCTTTTCAAATAGTTGCTAATATCTGACATACTTTCTATACCAGGGTTGTCAAATTCCTGGCCCGCAGGCCAGATGCATCATGTGCTGGCCACACCCAGTATAGGGAAGGAGAAAAGAGTCCCGATATGTCACATGACACTACTGTGACAACGTGGGTTTCACACAGTGAAGGGCTACCAAAATGTTTACTACCATACTGTGGGTGTGGCTGATGCAGGACGCCCTGCATTTTCTTTCACCATCTTTCAGTGCAAATTGGGTGCTCTGGGGTGAAGCTTCATTTTTGCTATCCCACTGCGTTCTCCCCCATCCCGGCAGTAGCCCACCTCTGGTTTCACCACCCCGTCAAACTATACTATTTAGCAGTAAGGTGCATCATTTTCTTTCTTTATGGAAGGAAATTTCTTTCAAACAATGTGTAGATTTCTAGACTTGCAGGTTTTCTAAAACACTTAGGTGAATAACTTTATATGGAAAACCCTAAATTTGCCTCTTTGAAATATGACCCATTGCTAGCTACGGTTGCTAGGAGAAACAACAGTTTATGAACTTCTATCACTTCAATACAGGTAGTCTTTGAGTTATGACTATTTGTTCAGTAACTATTTAAAGTTATAATGGTATTGAATGGACTTAAGACTGGTCTTTGAAGTTCTGGCCTTTACAGCACCTCCCCACCACCACCCTTTGCTCACTCTCAACCAACAGGGCCTCTGTGTGATCATATGTACACACCCCACACCTTCTTTTCTTGGCCATACCATGCCCTCTTTCCCAGACTCATTCTCTTTCCCTGGCCTCCCCAAGCTTGTATTCGTGCACCCTGCATTCTTTCCCCAGCCTTCCTGTTCACATGCTTCTAAATGACATTTGTTAGAATATAGGATAATCTATGAAAATTGTGAGAAGAAACTGCGGGACCTAAAGGGCCAGGGGTTCAATGTAGCAAGGCACTGCTTTTTTTTCTTATGGTCCTAATCACCAATGAGACCTTTCATCCAACAGAAGTTTGCTAGCTCCTTAAACAAAGGAAGATATATTTTTTAAAAAGATAACCAGAATCATCTGATTTATTATTCCCTAGAAATTCAACAAAGCAACAATTAGGAATTCAACAGATTATAAATTCCTTCTGAACTGCATGTGATTCCTAGAGTCGGAGGGTGGGTGGGGGGAAGACAATTCTATATCACATTTGTTAGCATCAATTGTTCCACTGAAAAGCTTTTGCCATACACATTGCCTCTGAGAGAAAAAGACTGAAGCAGACTAACATAGACAAGATTTCTGATTAAATGTTTAGGGCAGGGGTGTCAAACTCAAGACCCTGAGACCAGATCCAGCCTGAAGGGCTGCTCTAGAAATAGCAAAGGACCAGCCCGCAGTGCCGCTGCCAGAAAAAACAGAGCTTGTGAGGGCCGCCCGCAGCTTTCTTGAGCTCTGTTTTCACTGGGAGAGGGTTGCAGGACAATGTCTCAGTCAAAATCGGAGCTTGAGGCCCCGTTTTCACTGTAAAGCGCTCGGGGCACCACAGGCGCCCCCGATACGAGTGAGGTCAAGCTGGCCACGCCTACCCTTGCCACACACACCCTCCTCCCACCAAGGTCAAACACAATCCTAGTGCAGCCCTCAATGAAATTTAATTTGACACCCATGAGTTATTATATGGCATTGGACCAGATGACCTCCGGAACCACCTGCTACCGCACGAATCCCAGCGACCGATAAGGTCTCACAGAGTTGGCCTTTTCCGGGTCCCGTCGACTAAACAATGTCGTTTGGCGGGCCCCAGGGGAAGAGCCTTCTCTGTGGCGGCCCCGGCCCTCTGGAATCAACTCCCCCCGGAGATTAGAATTGCCTCCACCCTCCCTGTCTTTTGTAAACTACTCAAGACTCATTTATACTGCCAGGCATGGGGGAGTTGAGATATTCCTTCCCCCTAGGCCATTACAAGTTATGCATGGTATGTTTGTGTCTATGTTTGGTTTTATAATAAGGGTTTTTAGTTGTCTTATTATTGGATTGTCACATGCTGTTTTTATCATTGTTGTTAGCCGCCCCGAGTCTATGGAGAGGGGCGGCATACAAATCCAATAAATAATAATAATAATAATAATAATAATAATAATAATAATAACAACAACATATACAAAAGCTACCCAAGGTAGTGAAAATATCAGCATAAAATACCTTTTTGCACAGTAATTCCACAGTGAGAAAGAGAGTAATTCAAAAACCTTAAAACTGGTAGGGTTTTGCACTAACAGCTATATTTATAACATGACTGATGGAATGAATTCACAATAACAAAAGAATTGTGAGCCCATTATTAAATTCTTGTGATGAGGTTAACCTGGAGTAGCTTTTTCCCAAGTTTGGGTACTCCCTGTTTTCCCATAAAGCTTGAAACACCAGACTAGTTTTTCTCAGCTTGCACAATGTGACATCAAAGTGCCTGAAAATCTAACTAGAAAAAGGTGCAAACATTATGCTGGGTGGGGTTTTTTTTTAGGTTTAAAGATAATAAGAACCTTTTCCTCCTATCATTTTAGTCATATTATTATTATTATTATTATTATTATTATTATTATTATTATTAATTAGATTTGTATGCCGCCCCTCTCCGCAGACTCGGGGCAGCTCACAGCAACAATAGAAACAATATATTACAAATCCAATAATTAAAAATCATTAAAAAAAACCTTATTAAAAAAACAAAACATACACACAAACATACCATGCATAACTTGTATAGGCCTGGGGGGAAAGGAGTATCGCAATTCCCCCATGCCTGACGACAGAGGTGGGTTTTAAGGAGCTTGTGAAAGGCAAGGAGGGTGGGGGCAATTCTAATCTCTGGGGGGAGCTGGTTCCAGAGGGTTGGGGCCGCCACAGAGAAGGCTCTTCCCCTGGGTCCCGCCAGACGACATTGTTTAGTCGATGGGACCCGGAGAAGGCTGACTCTGTGGGACCTAACCGGTCGCTGGGATTCGTCCGGCAGAAGATGGTATTCTGGCCCGATGCCATGAAGGGCTTTATAGGTCATAACCAACACTTTGAATTGTGACCGGAAACTGATTGGCAACTAATGCAGACTGCGGAGTGTTTGTGTAACATGGGCATACCTAGGGAAGCCCATGATTGCTCTCGCAGCTGCATTCTGCACATTTTAATATGCAAAATAAACAAGATACTGTTATCTCTATATTTCTTCCTACCTCCTCCATTTGTTAGGAAAGAGACATTACACTTGATATGCTGAACTGGAACAGCACTGGAATTACTTAAGAGAAGATAATAGTTTTGCTTCTTGATGACAAATAATGCCTCCTGTTTTAGGGGGGGGGGGACAGGGGGAAGGAATCACTGTGCATGCCATCTTGAGTTCCTAATAAAAATCTGGGATAACAACAGATAAACAGCTATCTACTACACGTTTTAACCCTGTCCTAATAAAAATAAGATCTTTTAATAGAAAGAGCAACACATTCTCGTTGTTTTCCATAAATGTCTTGGAAACCATCACCCGAAGAATGAACCCTGTACTCTAATAAGGAACAAGTCATAGGTTATGGTTCTTAATGGCTCTGTTTACCATGGGCAGACTTGTAGTCAATCCAGCTGGCCTTATTGCTTCTCTTTTTTTGAGAATCAGAATAATAAAGGTGAGTTTGACCTCTGGTGATTTCATGAAGTATTCTGGTAACTTTCTTGAAAATAACACGGAGGTTGTCACCTTCTGAAGGGTTTTCCAATCTAGCACACAGATCTGGGATTTGCTGTTGTTCTGCAATTTCCTGTTAGTTTTGCCATCCTATTAAGTTCAAGCCTGGTTAGTTTTCAAGCATCTGTTAATATTACAGTATTCAGACAGCAGCGATGGAAGGAGCCAGCCCATTATCCTAAATTATATTGCTGAAATGAAAAAAAAAAAACAACCCTTGGTATTCAGCATATAACCAATTTAGGGATGTTTTTGCATAGAAGGGCAGTGAGTTCCGTTTGATTCCGATCCTCAAATAATTGTGCCCGAATAACTCTTTTCTAAAAATCAGAATTTTCTGCCAATTGTGGCACTGTATTTTGAATAACAGATTCCAAAATACAAGATATCCTGCAAACTTAAAATCAATCTACTTTTGATTTACTAGATGCTTTCAGTCTTAATAATCACATTGGCCTATTTCCTTTAACATCGCCTTCCTCATTTGCAATTATTCCAAGTATATTAAATTAAGCCTGATTTATAAATAAAAGCATATGCCAAATACTTTGTCAAACCTTGGTTTTTACAATCAACCTTCATGGCTTGCTGAAAGACACAAATAGAATTTTACAACATGAAGATTCAATCTGATAGCATTTAAAGTATCCATGTTTATTTTTTTAACCTAGGATGAATGCTTTATTTATACATTCATCTATATAAAACACTTACATATAGTTAAGGGATGATGGCCAGATGTTAGTTTTACAAATTGCCATGTAGCAATTTTTCAGTCAAAGCAATTTACCATACTTTTAAATAACAGCCGATCGCTGACATATTTGCTACAGGAATTGAATTTATTTCTCCAGCAGCTCCATCAATTTATATGTATTTGAAAAAATGAATGATAAGCTAACCGCAGGATTCATTGTGAAGGATTGCTAGATGAGTCTGCTTCTCAATTTGTTCAAATGTTTGTTCCAAAAAGCATGATTATTTGGGTGCTGCCACCAAATAATAACAACATGCCAATTTGCTTATAACCCCACTAGCACTGTCACAAAAAGTTTTGATTTCATATAAGGGAGGTTTTGTGGAAGAGTGCTCAGAATTATCTTCATGGCCAATTTCTGATTATTTGCTGTGACAAGTTTTCAAAATAATTGCGTGCCACATGAAACATATCTGATTCAATTCCAAATCATCGTCCCAGAGTTGTTTTGGTGTTTTTAAAAAAAGATTTTCAGGAGTTCTCTTTATAGAAGAGTTTTATATATTACCAAAGGGGTTCTTTGGCTTTATACATTAATAGCTTCCCACAAGATCTGGAGGGCTCTTCCCTCAGACATTGGGTCAGGATGAGAATTGAGACATGCCCACCTGTATTAGGAGTAGGAGCCTTGCAATAGATTGGTTGGTTTTTGGGGAGCATTTTTGTCTGTTGGTATTATGAGTTTATGCTTAGGTTATTTTATATAATGGGTCATCCATACAAATCTTTAATTTAACTTATATCCTGCTACAAGGTAAGCAGATTCCCAGTGATCTAATCATGTGATAAAATAGCAACAATCAAAAGTACAGAAACTTCCAATCAAACACAAAATCTGATATCCTAGGCAGGGGTGGGTTCTACTTACCTTCCCCACCGGTTTGCATCGTGATAGAAGTGCATGTTTTGCACATGTATCACTTCCGGGAAATGACCCCCTGCACATGCGCAATACTGAAACCCCCCCCCCCCCCCCAAGATAGCGGTGCCTATGGTGCTGCTGAGAGAACCGGCTTGGGGCGTGGCAGGCATAGGTCACTGCTGGTTCCAGCGCCCCACCCGCCAAGTTACTAACAGTTCTATAGAACCTGTCCAAACCGGAGGAACCCACCTCAGGTAGCATTTAGCATCAGATCCCAAAATGTCCTCCAGAAAAGATCCAATTTTATCTCCCTCCGTAAGGAGATTAAAATTGGAGCCCAAAGTGCTTCCCAGAGGGGGCAATTGCAGAGAGTCTGCCTGACCAAAGAGAAACAATATTTCCGAGCTTCGACCCCTGGACCTCTCCCAAAAGGGGCACAACCATTATTTTTCACATACCTTTTAGCTTTTCAAGACATCCTATGGTATTTAATATAAGAACTTTGTGTTGTGTTTGCAGATATTACTCTAATTTTAAATTAAGCAAATATCTACCACTTTTAAACCCTAATAATAAAAATGAAAAGAGTCAGTTGTGGACTCACATGGTAGATTATGTAATTGGAATGTTTAAATTTCTCACTAATTTCTTAGTTTCCTTTGATGACCTCTCTAGGGCAAAAAATTATAGTATCTTTCTGTGCCACTTCTACATTGCTGGAATTCCTGGGTAACAGAATACATATCTCAGAACAGGAAAAACATAAAATATGGTTTAATGATGCACTGAAAATGCTTCATATCTATATGAAGCCCAAGGGATTGCAAAAGCCAATATTCTCCAGGAGTATGGCAGAAAGGACAATCTTACACATCCCTGCAAATAATTTTAGGAATCTAAGAAAGGATATTTGAAAACTGCCTGTCAGCAGCAATGTTTAAAATGTAGGAAAACTAGGATATTTTAAAAGAAATATGTTGGGCTTTTAAAATGAACCTTAAATCTTTTATTAATATGTATGACCCTTAAGTGGTCATTAAACATTCAGAAACAAATTAGTTAGTGTACGGTTCTGATGATGATTATTTAGAGAGAATTAAAGATGAATTTGAATGTAATAATAACTGCATTTATAATTAATTAATTAATAAAATAAAACAAAACCTGGAATAACATTATAAGTAAGGTTTATTGCTTTGCTAGTTTTGGGATGACTATTGTATTAGTATGCTTTATTTTCTGTTTAACTGCTGGCATATTATGCCTTAGAGCAGTTGTTCTCAATCTGCGGACTGTGGACCCCTGGGGGGGCATGATGTCATCACAGGGGGGCTGTGAAGGCTTGAAAAAATGTTATGATTTAAGACTTGGGAGTTTGTGGCTATGCTCCATGGCCATAAATATATTTAAAGGAGTCCATAGTGAAGGAAAGGGCTTTCCTTAGGGCTTTGCTTGTTAGAGGTTTGCTGGAAACTTTAAGATCTCTGGACTTTGACTCTCAGAATTTCCTAAGTAGTTGGGGTCAGATCAAGCAGCTGGCAGCTATTTGCAGTTGGAGAACCACCTGATATGGAGGATCCCAGGAATCATAATATGGCTTTGGAAGTACAGTGGTACCTCTACCTAAGAATACCTCTACTTAAGAATAGTGATGGGCGAACCCAACGGTGTTCGGGTTCATAAAGTTCAGATGAACTTCACACAAAGTTCGACTGAACCCGGACCCGAATGCCCCATGGCGCCAAAGCTCCACCCCCAGAATCCCATCGTTTTTTATTTTAACAGATTTTTTATTTTTACGATAAAGGACGCTACAGTGGCGCCGCAAGCAAAGGGAGGTCCTTTCAGGTAAAAATAAACATTTTTATTTTTACGTGAAAAGACCTCCCTTTGCTTGCGGTGTTGCTGCAGCGTCCTTTTTCGTAAAAATAAAAATAAAAAATTACATGAAAAGTCCTCCCTTTGAAGGAGCTGGGGAATCCCACGAAAAGATTCCGGGGGCGGAGCTTTGACGTCACGTATACCGGCAGGTTGCTAAGGACGCCAAGCTGATCACTTCCTAGATTCCATGTACCACTGTATATTTAAGGTATCTAGCACCGGGCTAGAAAGGAGGAGGTGTGAATTCAAGTCCCACCTTAGCTATGCAAGTCAGCTGGATGGCTTTGGGCCTGCGATTGTTGTTAAGAAGGAGGGAGGTACACTGCATATGTTTGCCTCCTTGAGTTATTTGTAAAAATAATAAAGGATTCAAGCAAACAAACAAGCAAATTAAAATAGACTCCACAACATCTGAAAGATGTGATTTGGATTCTTTTGTAAAAAAGAGTTACTTAGAGAAAATATTTTAACAACAACTTGAATGTAGCATGGATTGATTACAGGAAGGCATTTGACCCTCTGACACGATTGTATAATCAAGTTCCTAGAAATAACAGGAGTAAGTAGATATGGAGTCAGAATCAATACCTGGGTAATTCCAGTCATTCAATACACAGCTGGAATAGCAGGCTAGATTCAAGCTGAACTAAAGGCCATAGGTAGGAAGACCAGAAAAATAATGACAATGAATCATGCCCTTGTAACAATGTTGACAGACTCTACTTACCATGGAAAATGGGTGTACATGGAAAGTTCCAAGTATATCAGATGGGTGAAGAAGAAAAAAGGGCATTGGAAGAATAATAATAATGGAGAATATGACTACAACAAAGACCAGAAAGCACGGGAAGACAAACCATTATATGGCCAATAGCAGGAAGATTGACGAAAGAGACAGAAGGGATAATTCTGAGTCCTAGCCATAAGAACTAGAATACAAAATTCTGCATACAAACCAGAATTGAGAAGCCAATAACTGATGGCAAGATTACACAGATTTACCTACAATCAACAGCAGGGAAAAGTAAGAAATGTAGTACATTTGAAGATCTGCAAGAAACACCATTTGCATGCAAACAAGAACTGGTGGGACCACACAACAGATAAAACAGAAACTGAAAAGCTAAATTGCTCTGCAACTTTAGACTTCCAACAGACACACACTTGCCACACAAGACTTAACAACTGTCTAAAAGAAAGACAAGTCTGGATAGTGGGTTGGAGAAGATAACAAAATACAACAACCTGCAAATAAAAATAGAACAACTTGTGGCAAATGAAAGTGAAGGTAGGACCAATAGTAATAGGTAGATTACTGTGGGTGTAATCTCAAAACAACTTGAGCACCATTGGCATTGACAAATTCACTATCAGTCTATTTTAAAAAGGCAGCTTAACTGAAAACAGTTTACATTCTGTGACCAGGGTGGATTTGATTTAAATCATGATTTAAATTACTAGTAAAATGGATTCAACTTTAACATAACTTTTAAAGACCAATTGTCTCAGCGGCTCTTTCTCTGAGCTGCTGTCAAAATTGCAGAATATACAGCCTCACACTACATAAGTAAGCTCCATTTCATGCTGAATAAACTAAATTATTAGTGTATCTTAAATGGAAAACTATATTTAGATAATTTTTTACTCCAAAAGCATTTTATTCAAATAAATTTGATTTAAAAAAAATCAAATTTAAATTTTAAAAAAAATCAAATTTAAAATTTAAAAATCTGATGTATTTATTTATAAATCATCAATTTTTTCCACCCTGTCTGTGAAAATACCTCTAACACCATCAAACATTCACATCCGCCTTAACATTTATTCTACGGAGCTGAAAAAAATCATGTCTCCTAACCTGCTTGGGAAGGTCTCAATAGGTGGACAAAATGCACAGTGTGAACATCTGGCTGTGTGAAAACATAATAACAGGTAAAACCAAGATCTGTCTTTTGCAATTTTGGGTATGACATTTTTCATTTGGAATGGAAAACAATATGCTGGAAACCATCCATCTTATCCCCCCACACTTGAAAATATGATTATTTAGGGAACGTTCCCTCTTTTCATTTTCAGTACTAACAGATGGAATGCTTCTTCCATTGTGCCAAGTTGGCTATATTCCTGCAGAAGTTGTTCTGCGTGTTATTCTTGATCTTTTTTCTCATAAGGTTAAGGACCATTTTAAACATGAACATCCTTTTACAACTCTTTAGGAAGGTACATACACTGCACAAAAAATAATAATAAAGGGAACACTTAAACAACACAATATAACTCCAAGTCAGTCAAACTTCTGTGAAATCAAACTCTCCACTTAGGAAGCAACACTGATTGACAATCAATTTCACATGCTGTTGTGCATATTCAACTTTGTATAGAACAAAGTATTCAATGAGAATACAGTGATCCCTCGATTTTCGCGATCTCGATCTTCGTGAAACGCTATATCGCGATTTTTCCCACCCGATGACGTCACTCTCTTCCTTTCTCATCTTTCTTTCTCTCTCTCTTTCTCTATCTTGCTTCTTCCTCTCTCACACTCTCTTCCTCCCTCTCTCATCTCTTTCTTTCCTTCTCTCTCTTTCTCTATCTCTCCCCCTCTTGCTCTCGAGCGGCGGGCAGCGGGCGAGCAGCAGCGAGGAGCTGAAGATCGGGGTTTCCCCTTTGCGTGGGCGGCGGGGAAACCCTGATCTTCGGCTCCTCGCTGCTGCGGCACTGCCGAGCAGATCAGCTGCTGGGCGGCCGAAGAAACCTTCCCTGGGTCTTCCCCGCCGCCCCCCGCAAAGGGGAAACCCCGATCTTCGGCTCCTCGCTGCTGCGGCGCTGCCGAGCAGATCAGCTGCTGGGCGCCCGAAGAAACCTTCCCTGGGTCTTCCTCGCCGCCCACGCAAACTCCACCATCTGCGCATGCGCGGCCATGGAAAAAGGGCGCGCATGCGCAGATGGTGTTTTTACTTCCGCACCACTATATCGTGAAAAATCGAGTATCGCGAGGGGTCTTGGAACGTAACCCTCGCGATACTTGAGGGATCACTGTATTTCATTCATTCAGATTTAGGATGTGTTATTTGAATGCTCCCTTTATTTTTTTGAGCAGCATATAACAACTTGGAAGAAGCCGATTATTTAGGTCCCCAGCAGTCTGGTTTCAGGCCCGGCTACAGATGATCTCTGGCGGGCCCGGGACTCTGTCCTGGTGCTTCTTGACCTCTCAGGGGCTTTCGATACCATTGACCATGGTATCCTTCTGCGCCAGCTGGAGGGGTTGGGAGTGGGAGGCACTGTTCTCCAGTGGTTCTTCTCCTACCTCTCTGGTCGGTCGCAGTCGGTGTTAGTGGGGGGGTCAGAGGTCGACCTCTAGGTCTCTCCCTTGTGGGGTGCCTCAGGGGTCGGTCCTCTCCATCCTGCTATTTAATATCTACATGAAACCGCTGGGTGAGATCATCCAAGGGCATGGGGTGAGGTATCATCAGTATGCGGATGATACCCAGTTGTACGTCTCCACCCCATGTCCAGTCAATGAAGCAGTGGAAGTGATGTGCCGGTGCCTGGAGGCTGTTGGGGTCTGGATGGGTGTCAACAGACTCAAACTCAACCCGGATAAGACGGAGTGGCTGTGGGTCCTGCCTCCCAGGGACAATTCCATCTGTCCGTCCATAACCCTTGGGGGGGAATTATTGACCCCCTCAGAGAGGGTCCGCAACTTGGGCGTCCTCCTTGATCTACAGCTCACATTAGAGAAACATCTTTCAGCTGTGGCGAGGGGGGCGTTTGCCCAGGTTCGCCTGGTGCACCAGTTGCGGCCCTAACTGGATCGAGACTCACTGCTCACAGTCACTCATGCCCTCATCACCTCGAGGTTCGACTACTGTAATGCTCTCTACATGGGGCTACCTTTGAAAAGTGTTGGGAAACTTCAGATCGTGCAGAATGCAGCTGCGAGAGCAATCATGGGCTTTCCAAGATATGCCCATGTCACACCAACACTCCGCAGTCTGCATTGGTTGCCGACCAATTTCCGGGCACAATTCAAAGTGTTGGTTATGACCTATAAAGCCCTTCATGGCATCGGACCAGAATACCTCCGGGACCGCCTTCTCCCGCACGAATCCCAGTGACCGGTTAGGTCCCATAGAGTTGGCCTTCTCCGGGTCCCGTCGACTAAACAATGTCATTTGGTGGGACCCAGGAGAAGAGCCTTCTCTGTGGCGGCCCCGACCCTCTGGAACCAGCTCCCCCCGGAGATTAGAACTGCCCCCACCCTCCTTGCCTTTCGTAAAGTTCTTAAGACCCATCTCTGCCGTCAGGCATGGGGGAACTGACACATCTCCCCCGGGCCTATACAGTTTATACATGGAATGTTTGTGTGTGTGTTTGCTTTTAATAATGGGGATTTTAGTGTTTTTTAAATTATTAGATTTGTTCTTACATTGTTCTTGTTATTGTTGTGAGCCGCTCCGAGTGTACGGAGAGGGGCGGCATACAAATCAAATCAAATCAAATCAAATCAAATCAAATCAAATCAAATCAAATCAAATCAAATCAAATCAAATCAAATAAATAAATAAATAAATAACTGGAGTCACTTCCAACAAGAAGAATTAAGAATGGGCAGCATAGGATGTCCATCTTTCTCCCTCTCTGCTGACACCCACATCACCAATGTGTATGATTAAAGTAAGAAAAAGTGACTTCATCTCATTCCAACCTCAAGCCTGTGGCAGTTTCACAGTGCGAAGACAGACAGACACTTAATTCAATTTACTGAGCTTCTCTCAAAGGTCATTTCTTTGAAAATTTTATGCAAACACAATGGAGTAATTACCGGGTGTTTCTCTTCTATCTCTGGAATTATAACTATTACCGAGTAGCAGATATATTATACAGAACAATGCTGCAAATACTTGCAAAAGACAGCAGAATTTGGAAGAATGAAACTCTCCTTGCCTGTCACTATTTTGCCACCTTACTATGTTGATTTTTAAGAGTTTCTAACATCATTGGGGCTAGCGATCAAACTTTTATCCAGGTTTATTGGGAATAACCACTCTTGGTTCATTGCAATCCTATATCAATGACTTTCAAATACATACAGTTTTCCCCCCTTCCTTGAACGACAAAGTATCTGCAGGTAAGAGAAGATCAATTGGGTATTAATGACCACTGAGCCCAAATGTTTATTGCTTCTGTTTCAAATGTGGCAGCCCTGACAACCATCCTTATTTAGAGTGGCAACCTGTAACAGGTACTTCTTTAACATGTTACTTGTTCAGTTCCAGGCAGACAGTGATGCTCAAAAGCATTCTAGCAGGAGTATTTCATATGCACAGAGCAGTGCATGAGCTATAATACAGAAATGTCTCCCTACACTGTATTATTATGACTTTCCATTCAGCTCCGCATAGAACTCATAAATCTAAATATTGAATAGAAATAGAACATTACAGACTTTCTTAAAAGAGAGTTTTGATGCAACTTCTGCATAATTTATTCCCCAGCTGAGATCATAGCAAGTGAATTCCAAATTTTAAAGGAAAACAAAGTCTATTGGGCTTAAGTCAAATCTTGGCTCTGCCTTCCATTCTAGTCTGGATAGCAACCAACTTTTCTGAGATGAAGGTGGCAACAGGCATTGCAAGCAAAGAGTGACTGTTGGAATTATACAAAGGAATAATGACTAAACTTAGAAAATAGGGAAGAGCAGGCAAAAGGATTAACATGAAATTGGAGAAGTGAACATTTCAAACTCCATTCAAACGTTCAACAAATATTAGTTTGTACAGATACATTTCCATCCCACTTCCGAAAAATATATATTCCAAATCTCAACCAGCAAATGCTCTGCCCTACAAATCAGCAAAAAGAATCAGAACTTCAAATACAAACTTAATAAACAAATTATCACAAATAATCCCCACTTGGTCAAGGACCTCGGAGTACTAATAACTAAAGATCTAAGTTCCAAAGCCCACTGCAACAACATCGCTAATAAGGCCTCAAGAGTTGTTAATCTAATCCTACGTAGCTTCTGTTCTGGAAATCTCACAATACTTACCAGAGCTTACAAAACTTTTGCCAGACCTATCCTCGAATACAGCTCATCTGTTTGGAACCCATATCACATCTCAGACATTAACACCCTTGAAAATGTCCAAAGATACTTCACCAGAAGAGCCCTTCACTTCTCCACTCGAAACAGAATACCCTATGAAACTAGACTTACAATTCTGGGTCTAGAAAGCTTAGAACTCCAACGCCTTAAACATGATCTAAGTATTGCCCACAAGATCATATGCTTCAATGTCCTGCCTGTCAAAGACTACTTCAGCTTCAACCACCACAACACAAGAGCACACAACAGATTCAAGCTTAATGTTAACCGCTCCAAACTTGACTGTAAAAAATATGACTTTAGTAATCGGGTTGTCGAAGCGTGGAACTTATTACCAGACTCTGTAGTATCATCCCCTAACCCCCAACATTTTACCCTTAGACTATCTACTGTTGACCTCTCCAGGTTCCTAAGAGGTCAGTAAGGGGCGAGTACAAGTGCACTAGAGTGCCTTCCGTCCCCTGTCCTATAGTCTCTCCTATATCTTGTATTTCTTCTCTATTATATCCTCTAGAACCTTCATTGTGTATTATTGTGTATTGGACAAAATAAATAAATATAAATAAACAAACAAACAAACAAACAATTAATTAATAGATACAGTACACACCAAATGCTAAGCATTGCATGCAGCTGTAAAAGGGACAGTTTAAAAGTGCATTGATTAAATGATGGATGCAGGCCTGGCATGTTTAGCTGTTGGTTGATGGGAGATGCCTGCTTATCTTTCTGCCAGATTTCTATATTAATATGAAATGTGTGCAAGCAGGAGGACATGCACACAATGACACCTGTCCCATGGCTTTATGACCCTAATAATTTATTCCACATGTTCTTAGGCTTTTAGTCCTTGGTCATAATGTGGAATACTATTTTTCCTTACATCAGCTGCTTGAACTGAAATGTTACTGTAAAAATCAATGAAGGAGATAAATAGCCCAAAACACTGGGGGAAGAGGGTGTGCTGGAATTTTGTTCCTAAATTCTTGCCATATATTAATAAGAATGACCCCGAACTATCTTGGCTAGTTCATCTCCATCCTTGCTGCATTTAAGATGATGTATGTAAATTAGAAAAGTAGAAGTAATAATTCCATTACAGAATGTATTCTAGGAAACCCTAGCAGGCTACACACAGCATTAAAGATTGGAATGTATTTTGTCCCCTTTTATCTTTCTAATGCATGCACAGAACCACCAGGCAAATCTCGAGCAATTCATCCTTCAAAAGAGCACACTGGGAATAAGTCTGTAGTAATGGATTTTAAAATTGATTTAGTAAAGTAGTGCTTTAGCTTTTAATTTAAAGTAGGAGGACAGAATAAAGGGATACAAGTAATTAAATAATATAATATGATTCTCCAACATAAGGTGAGAGATTTAGTTCAGAGCAGAGAAAAGCTTTAATCAATGATGATCTCTTATTTCACTTGGAAAAAAAAGATTAGATAATTTTGGCTTCCATTCTGCCCAGGGGCAGATTTAACTTACCTGTAAGGAAAAGGTATTCCAGGGTGACTATCCACACATTGCATGAATTTGTTTTATATACATACATACATACATACGTACGTACGTATGTACGTGTGTGTGTGTATGTTATAGGTCTTGGCATATTCGGGTCTTTTCCCATGTAAGGTTGATAGAATCCTGGTGACATTTCGATGAGGTCCCACTCGTCATCTTCAGTCTGGTGCTTTTGACTTTGTGCTCGGGCGAAAGCACCAGCCTGACGATGACGAGTGGAATCTCGTCGAAACGTTACCAGGAATCTCTGAAACTTACACGGGAAGAAACCCGAATATGAGAAGACCTTAATTCCTGTACCCATGAAAATCTACGAAAACATTATATATAAAAAACATTATATATGGCCAAAATAGATCAATCCTAGTCTCCTTAATTTTCAAATTCAGCAAAAACATGTGACACATACAGAATATAGTTTGTCGGCTATGAATAAATTAACTGTCTTGGAAATGGCCCTGGGTTGGGCCAAGAGGCAAAAAGGAAGCTGTGATGCTCCTTCAATATACCAGGGTGATTCGACACAAAAAACATGTAACTCTTCCCTGCTCCAGAGCTGAAGGGATTGGATACTGTAGCCTAGAGGTTAATTCTCTGCCTTACAAGGCAAAGGCTGCAAGTTCAAGTCCCAGTGAGAGTATGGCTAGCTGATGAAGCTAGAACAAGGCCGAAATAGATCTATCCTATAGACTCCCTTTATTTTCAAATTCAGCAAAAACATGTGACACACAAGCACACACATACACAAACACACACACACATATGTACATACATATACATATATACACTTGTTTCCTATTTGCTATTTTTTAAAAAATAAAATTTAAAAAATAGGAGGATCTTCATGACCAATGTACCCTCTAATTTTTTTTCGGTGTGGGCGGAAAAGTATAGTGTCTGAGCGACAATCCCTTTGGGACCGGGCGGCATAGAATAATAAATAAATAAATAAATAAATAAATAAATAAATAAGAAAAAAATCCCTTTTATTAAAAGAAATTAATAATTTAAAAAAACCAAAATCCATTACTATTAAAACTAAATCAACCAGCAAAACCAAAAACATAACTATTAATAAAAACAGGTGAGGGCTGGTTTTTTTTCTCTGTTAATATTTAAGTGCTTTTACCATATGCGTTAAATCAAGTCACTTCTCTCTCTGTTTCTCTCTCCTGTCATTCTCTGCCTCAATCATTTTCTCATTTCTCTTTTCTCCCCTTTTTTCTATCATTTCTATCTCTTCCTTCCACTCTTCTCTCTCTCTCTTGCTTTCTCTGTCTCTCTCTCTCACTCTCTTCCTTCCTCGCTCATCTCTCTCTTTCTTTCTCTTTCTCTCTCTTTCCCCCTCTTGGTCTCTTTCTTTTTCTCACTTTCTCCCTCTCTTGCTTTCTCTCTCTCTCTCACTCTTTCTTGTTTTCTTTCTCACACTCTTTCTCTCTCTTGTTCTCTCTCTTGCTATCTCTTTCTCTCCCCCCTTTCTCTCTCTTTCTCACTTTCTCTCTATCTTGCTGTCTGTTGCTCTCACTCACTCTCGTTCTCTCTCCGTTCTTCTCAGTGGAGGCTGGTAATATTCAATGTCGGGGGGGGGGCGCGCCGTTGCGCGCGCTCCCTATCTCCATACCAGGCCACTCGGAACATTCAAAATAAGAAAAGCCTTCGCCGGCAGGCGTTCTCTCAGCAGAGGCCGGCGAAGGTGATATTCAATGTCGGGGGTGCGCGGGCGGTTGCGCATGCTCCGTATCTCCATACCAGGCCACTCGGAACATTCAAAATAAGAAAAGCCTTCGCTGGCGAAAGTTTTTCTTATTTTGAATGTTCCGAGTGGCCTGGTATGGAGATAGGGAGCGTGCGCAACCTGCCCCGCCTCTCCTGCAACCCCCTTGCTGAGAGCCCAGAATGAAAGTGCTCTCAGCAAAGGGACTGAGACGGGCAAGGCGTGCGTTCCGGGTGCGGAGGAGCCGCGCCCAAAGGTAGGAGGCGGCGGCGGAGCAGAGGGGGCGGATTGGGCGGGGGGCAGTGACGAAAGGCCGAGGGGGCTGGAAGCAACATGGGGAGGCAGGGGCGACTGCGGCTCCCTTCCCTTCTGCTGCCGGCGCCTCCCCGCCCCACGGGACTGCGCGCCCATGGAAAATGGGGACTGCGCGCCCATGGAAAAGGACGCGCGACCCGGTATTTTGGAGCACGCGCGCGCGCACATGCACAGCCTACAGGGAACGGTGTTCATGACAATGAACTTTGCAGCACTGGAGACTTTGTGATCCTAACAATCTTTGTGATCAATGATGCAATTCTGAGAGATATCTCATATTATGGTAACTACTGTGCTTCTATTGGTAACTTAGGAACAACACCATATACATCACCATATACCATGTTCGTCACTATTGCAATGCCTGAATTAAATGTAAAGTAGAGTAACCTTTTTATCCCAATACAAATGTAAAGCACAACAACTAAAGGTATGAAGGCCCTGCCACTTCTATTGAATTGATTAGGTAGGAGGCAGAGTGTTGGCTGAAGAAAAGAGTATCTCCATTTTTGACACAGTCTTGACATGTAAAGCTTCACAGAGATTATAGGCACTATATAATGTCTTACACTGAATTAACAGCCTCCAAAATCCCCTTAAAGTAACACTGACGATCTTATTCTATTATAGCTTCCTCCTCCTCTTCCTGCAAAACGAAAACCAGGATACTTTTTCTCTTCCCCAAATAATTCAGTGACAATCTTTTTCAGCTGGGGAAAGCAAAACCAAACAGAAATTTTCTACACAATATAATGTGGAAATACATATTCAGGTCACCCAGATATGCTAGGAAAAATGCCTCTTTTCTTTCTTTGGGATAATTTTAAGCATACAAAAAAAAGCAGAAAACAACATATCAGGAGCCATATATCCTAGGTCTACAATATCATATATTCCAGTTTTTCTTCTAAGCAACACATCTGTTTCTCTTTCCAAGTTGCAGAGCAATTCATAAACCATCCAAATTCCTACTGCTTTATTTATATATTCATTAATTCATTCAAATTTCTATAGCCACCCATCTCAGTTAAGGACTCTGGCTTACAATTCAAAATTGCAACTGGGCCATGGAAATGGCGGGCGAGCACCTGTATGTTCACTGCACCACTTGTGGGTTTTGCATGCATGCAAAACTCCATTTATGCGAGTGGTGTGTGTGTGAATGTGTGCACACTTGCCCGCCATTTGCTTGGAACCATCCCATCTCCCCCCTGCTGCTTTAGAATGCCAGAAAAGTTGGGTACCGCTGCCTTAACATATATTCTATAGAGGCGAAAATAAACATGTCTCCTACCTTGCTTTCCACCAATGATATGAGAATCTGCTCCATGAAGCTATTAAGGGCTGGAACAGAAGTCTGAATATGCCCAATTACTACCCCTATGGCAACTCGGGAGAGCTCATAGCTGAGATTTGTGTTCCTGCGGATCAACTCAATCAACTCAGCCCCTATTGTCTTTGGCACGGTGGCTACTGGGCCAGATGATTCTTGCTCCACCTCCTCTGTATTGGCTGCCTTCTGGTCTTCCAGGCAAAGAGAACCAAAGTTTTCTACCCCTGTAGATGTGGCTGGTGTGGTCTTCTTTACTTCTAAGGTCTTTTCACCACCAGCATCCAAACCCTCCATTTGGGCAGGAGGTTTTGGAGCAGCCCTTTTGGTTTGGGGGGATTTGCTGGTGCTTCCATGCTTTCTTTGCACTACAGGACTAATCTCTAAGGTGGAGGATGCCATGGTGAGGGCACCTCTGCTAGGAACAGGGGGAGGGGTGTTGTTGGGGCTGGGTGTAGCGGTAGGGAGACCTGACTCTGTTGAACCCGTGTACAAAGTATCCAGGGAAGTTGTGCTTTCTGTAGAGGCGCTAGAAACTGACCCAGAAGTGATTCCCACTGCATCTGAAAGAAAACAATTGACAAATCTTAGCAACAAAATCAAAGGAAAAGAGAGTGGCAAAAAAGACACAAAACAAACTGCAAAAGAAGAGTTCGTTAAGAATATTATTGCGGATTACAATAAAAACAGTCTTTAGTTAGTAAATCATATATAATTGTAATCTGACTATTTTGAAATGTATGGAAAAAAGTTTGAATGGAGGAAAAATTAAAAAAAAAATACCCAAAGAATATAATTGCGGGAGCTTTCAGAGTAGTTAAACTACTTTTCTTGGTTCAAGTATTTCAAAACAAAATTGTATTAACTGTCTCTTGAGTATTCCTGATCGTCAATCTTTTTGTAGTAAGGGAAAAGTCTATTCTATCAAAATATGTTTTTCATTATTTTTATAGGTAAGTATCCATGCAGGAGTGGAGTTTTTTTAGGCAATACTTTTCATTCTATGCATACAGATGTTGTTTTTGAATAATGCATCATTTATGTGACATTGAAAGAGAAAAGAAGCCTATTAAAAAAAATTAACTTGATTCTTTATGCAGCTGCTTTCATGGAGTACGGAAGAAAATAGTACACAGCTTGCCTAAAAGCAGAAGTTCACATCTGGCTGAAAACAATTGATTCTACTTCCTCACTCACGTGGCCTTAAGACTTGAAATCCAGGTATTCCTTGACAGCTATGGCTCAAATGCTGATGACCCATTAACTCGCAGGAGAGAGAAATAGTAAATCTAAATTCTTCAGCACTAAAGGATCAAGTACAGATGAGATGACTTATAAATGTAAGTGAAGCACAAACTCATGCTGACTTGTTGCATTGTTTTAATTACGTAGTCCAGTTAGCCAACCAATGCACTTTCAATATGTTCTGCAGAAAAGTGAACTTTGACCAAGGCAATGATTGCTGCAAAAAACTAATCACAGAATACATCTGGGAAGAGCTTCATTGAGATCTGGCTGTCAGTCCTCAGAAGTAGACCACAAAGGAAACACAGCCGGACAAGCTAACTCTACTTTATCATAAAGTTACATTAACAGAATCTTGCAAATGTGACTTTCCCTTGGTTGTGTCTCTTTGGAAGAGAAGTCAATACACTCCTATGGTCATTTCTGTTCACCATTAAATAGGAAGGAATGACATTTGCCAGGCTTCCCAGATCCTTCTCCATTACTACTGAGCCACAACTGCCAATATTATGCTGAATCCATTCTTCTCTTTCCTGGAACTCTAAACTTTTACATTTACATGGCCAGCATTGTTAACAAATGGAATTAATCAGTGAGGACTTTTGCTGTGCATTGTCAGTGTGCCTAATAAATCAAAAATTAATGAATTAGACTTGTACAATCCATTTCTCTCAGCCAACCTGAAGAATATAGTTTTCTTATTTTATTTTGTAACAATTGCCATTCTTACCAAACTCCAAGTAAGCAATGCTTATTTGTGAAAACAATTTAAATGCTGAACTGCCTTATTTAAGATTCTGTCTGTATTTCCTGTGTTTTATTCCTTATCTTCCCATCCCACCATATACTCAGTTCCTTTCAGCATGTCTTTCATAGTTAGGACAAGGGAGATTATTTGAGGCAGCAAAAAAGATAGTGTTTGTATATCTGCAGAAGAAAAAAAAAACCCTTCTGCTTTCAAATGCC